>NC_139960.1:10113455-10125586 GCF_963454915.1 Gymnoscopelus microlampas
AATTCTTTCCCAAGTCAGATCTGGCACCAGGTACCTGAAGAACTAGCCATTCACTATAGAGCGAGTTATACAATTTGACTGTGGTTCCGGTGTAACATGGATGTTGATGGTAGTTTTCCGACCAGGGCTTTGTAAATGAACAGATACCTAATGGTTATTGTCTCTCTCAGTCAGCCAACATTATCTTACCGGACAGTGAGGACACAATGTGCTTGTGCGCTAAGAAAGCATGTCCTGCAGTGACGGCGTGACGTGACGTGACGTGCACCTTGAGAGATGATGGTGACCAGATGCAGGACCTATAAGCAGTGGCAGAAAGTAACTAAGTAGTGCATGTACTCAAGTAATACTGTACAATTTTGAGGTATTTTTTATTTTGCTGGAATATTTATTTTTACTTGTACTCCACTACATCTCAGAGGCACTACATCTCAGAGGCACATATTGTGGCAACCCTGGGCACAGCCCAGGGTTGCCAGATCTGCTTATTATAATTTCCCCGCAAGATTTTATTTGAAAATAGCCGATCTACAAGCTCACAACGCGTCGCATCGCGACGCGTTGTGAGCTTGTAGATCGGCTATTTTCAAATAGCTGATGTATATGTTAAAGTGCTCATGTGGCCCCATAATCGCTTCTTTTGGGCTGGTTTTCCTAGACCTGGTAGCTTGTTTCTCTCACAGAATCTGGCAACACTGCCTGTGCGTCTGCGTTGTATTGTATACATAATGACAAGTGAACTTGAACTTGAACCCACTGTGTCTCGGCCGGGTGACCGCCACGCGCCTCCCTGCATGTGATACGACTCGGTGGTTCTCAACCTGTGGGTCGGGACACCCAGGAGGGGTCGCCACAACATGATTTTGGGGCGGGTCCCCGGATGTCAGTAAAGTCATAATGAAAGGACTTTTAAAACCTTTTTAATACCTAAAAAAAAAAAGGTTAGCTTGTAGATCGGCTATTTTCACAATATTTATCTGTGGAACCGAGTCAACCGAGCATAAAGCCTGCCGTGGTTTGACTAGGCTGGTGAGGGGGAATCTTATCTAACCCAGTGGTTCTCAATGGGGTCTGGGGACCACCTAACCAGTGTGTTGTGTGTGGAGTGTTTGTAATCTACCTTTTTTTTTTTTTTTACCATTTTGAAAAAACATTTTAAAATAGTTCAAGTATCTATTTATACAATCGATCTACAACCTCACAACATGTCGATGTAGATCGGCTATTTGAACTATTTTAAAATGTTTTTCCTAAATAGTAAAATATGGCTAAAAATATTAGGCACAAGTAAGTCGACACGCAAGATGGGGCCCTTAACTCCTAAATGGTCAATATGACCACCTGAGCAGCCATCAACTGGGTGAAGCTGAAACTGAAAAAAAATAAAAAAAAATAATATATATATATACACACACACACACACACACACACACACACACACACACACACACACACACACACACACACACACACACACACACACACACACACACACACACACACACACACCTTTTCATACCAACCTAGCCTTTAATGGCCGTCATTAGCCCTGTGCTGCATGGGCAGAGTGTGACCAAGCGAGGTGAAATGCCGAGCGTCTGAAGTGTTCCTACCGAGGAGAAGCCTGCTGTGTATCTCCCCCCAAGCCCACCCACCCACCTACCCACCCACCAGTCCTCCAGGGAATGGTACATCATGTACAAGATGTAGACAGACAGAGAGAGAGAGAGAGAGACAGACAGACAGACAGACAGACAGACAGACAGACAGACAGACAGACAGACAGACAGACAGACAGACAGACAGACAGACAGACAGACAGATCACACACACTGTTCACTTCAAGCACATGTCTGATTAACCCATTAAGATCTGAGGCCGATTCTACAAATGCCTTCTAAATCAGTAGTTCTCACTTTTAAGATTTTTAAAAAATGTTCCAAAAAAATGTAAAATGACACAGATACTTTCCCAGTTTTAATGGTTTTACACCAAGATGCATTCATAGACGTGAAGACGTATGGTCTGTTCGTGTTTGTGTATTGTCCTTGAGTGAGCTCCAGGGGGTCCCCAGCAAAATGAGTTAATATAGCATCAAAATCGGTTTAACCACTTTAACCGTACATTGGTTATCATTTTTATTTTTTTGATCTTGAAAACAAAGGTGAAAACATTTGAATAATTTTGAAACATTTTTACAACACAAATCTTATATGGGGGTTTCTGGTACAAGATATTTTTAAATGGGGGTCGTGGCCAAAAACATTTGGGGGTCCTTGACATGAAAAGGTTTGAGAACCAGTAAGAGCAAAACGACAGTGAGAAAGAGAGACCGTTAGAGCCAGAGATAAAGAGTGAAATAGAAAAAGAGAGATGGACAAAGACAAAGACAGTCATGCGTGTGTTCCTGCACCATACTATTCTCAGTACGCATACCTACTACTGCACATATGAACAGTGCAGATACCGTAACATATATTTGAATACAATACTGCTATATTTCTTTTTCTCTCTCTCTTTTTTTATTTTGTTTTGTTTGTCTATTTTGTATCCATTTTCCAACAGCAAAAGAATAATGTTTCGGCATATATTGTTTACTTTTAAATAATCCTTTTATTTTTATTTTTTACTACTTTGACTTGACTGCAACGTTGAACTATTACACAATTTCATTTACATATTTCTTTATTCTAGTAGGGCTATATCCTTAGCTGTACATGCACGTGTAATTTTTTGGTTTGGTTTTATTTGGTACTTGCTTAAGCAATAAAGCCCCTTTGAATTGAACTGAACTGGATTGACTTGAGAGAGGTTGAGATAAATAGGTTGAGTCGTACTATAGGAGACAGGGTGATCTATGGTGTAGCTGTAGCCTATATACCATTTACGTCCGAAGCATTCAGCTGATGCTCTCACGCAGTGGTGGACAAAGTACTCAACCCTATATAGTACTTGAGTCAAAGTAATAGATACTCCTTGTCAAATATTACTCAACTACAAGTGAAAGTAGCTCAGTTAAATTTGTGCTTGAGTTAATGTGCTGTAGCAGCCGCTTTCAAAAACACTCACGTATTCAAAAGTGCATGCTTTTAAAAAATACTGAAGTATTAAAAAAAACAGATACAGATTACAAACTACATTTTATTTTTTAACATCAATGCGCTGGTTTATTGAAATGTAGCCATTTTCCCTCAAAAAGTCATAAGTTCCCCAAAATGCAAATAGTGAAGTACAGATACTAAAACAATTTACTTAAGTAGTACTCAAGCACATGTACTTAGTTACTGTCCACCACTGCTCTTACACAAGAGTGACTTACTACAGTCAGGGAGCTGATGGGTATGATGTCACATGCTGCTGTAAAACACAAAGCACTTTATTGCAGACGTATATGGCTACATAAGTCGTTTTCTTTGGCTCTTCCAACAAAGATAATGTCAACACTTATGCGCATTGCACAACATGCATTCATACAGTAGACTACACCAGACTGAGTATAGTGTGCTCTAGAGCAGGATTCCCCAATTAGTTTTCCCCAAGGGCCAAATTATGTCTAGGGTACCAAGCCGAGGGCCAGGGGCATTGTGCCCGAAAATCGCAAAATGTTGAGTTTTTTTCTTCTTTTTTTTCCTCTAATCTAGCTAATTTGACACTGTGTTATTTTAGGCCTGATACAAAATACGTTGAGAACCAACCATTTACTTAAAATATTTGGTTGTTACAGTGCTTGAAAAGTAATACAGATTAACAGCAGCCAGTTGAACATACTGAAAATCAAAATAAGTCCAGAATCAACAATTTACTTACAGATATGTTTGTTACAGTCTGCTTGAACAGAAATACAGATATTCTTTAAAAAAACAAAAATAAAATAATAATAATAATATATACATATATATATATATATATATATATATATATATTTTTTTTTATGACAGGAGTCGTCGCGGGCCGGACAGTTGCCTCTCGCGGGCCGCAAGTGGCCCACAGGCCGCCTATTGGGGAACCCTGCTCTAGAGTCTATATCAATGGTCACTATCCGAATTTAGAGCTCTGACTTAAAAATAAAAATAATGCTTTAACCACCAAAATATCACTTACTTACAGCACCTTTAACAAGCAGGATTTTACTGCGTGAGGGCCGAGAATGAAGCACTAAAAGGCAGGGTCCAGTGTACGGTACCCAGGTGTAGCCGTGAGTTTCGTACATACACATAGTGCAGACAAATAGAACCCATAACCATTCATCGTCAATGGTCACCCACTGTAGATCATAGCGGTCCATTCCCAGTCATACCTACGACGACCTCCCCCCCCCCACCCGGGAATCTTCCATTGTCGTCAGGCATCCCACATGGAGGTGTGTTGAATGTCAACACAGCACTGCAGCCAATGATCTGATGTGACAACAAACGCTGTAACAGCAGAGGACCTTGTAATACTAGCTGCCGCGCGTGAGCGCACACACACAAAAACACACACACACACACACACACACACACACACACACACACACACACACACACACACACACACACACACACACACACACACACACACACACACACACACACACACACACACACACACACACACACACACACACACTCGCAGGTTGTAAAATTCCAAGATGCCGTTTGCGTCACTGTTCTTTCGGCCTCTGTTTCGTCACGGCAAACACTGAATCGACGTCGGAAACTATCCTTTCTTAATCCACCGTGGTGACGGCATGCAACGTTACATTGCAGCCGACGGCGCATGCAATGGTGCAACGTAAGTTAAAGTGGCAATCCCACAATGTAGAAATGCTCTGTTACAAGTACAAACCCTGCATTCAAACATGTTAATGGAGTGTAAATACAAAAGTTTTGGCATCAAAATATAGTAAGAGCAAACAAGTCTAAATACTCAATACTTGAAAATTGGACATCTACAAGCTTGTGACTGGTAGATCTGCTAGTTTCAAATAGCCAAAGTATAAAATATGGCTTAAGCGGTTATTGCATGTTTCGCAATAATAATTGAATTCTGTCAAGTAACTAAGCTGTCAAATAATTGTAGTGGAGTAAAAAGTGCAATATTTGCCTCTGGGATGTATAGTAGAAGTAAAAGTATTGAAAATGGACATACTCAAGTAAAGTACAAGTACCTCAATATTGTACTAAAGTAGCGTACAGTATTTGAATAAGAGGGCAGAGCCTGAGGTCTGACTGAGTGGGGATCGTCTCCACAAAGATGCAAAACTTTCATATGTGTTTGCACAAAATATTATTAGAATCAAGAAAAATCCATTTATTTGTCTGTTAGGCTACTCATCAGAAGAATGGGGGCTGGTTGGGGGGCCGTTGAGCAAGGCACCTAACCCTCCACATAGTGGCTCTAGCATGCAGGATGTGGCAGTGTGTCACCGGGGGTGTGACACACAGGGTGTTGGTGGCCACAATGAGTGCTCACGTTTGCTCAGAGGTGGAGAGAAGTTGGCCAAAGGAGTGTCCTAATCTGTGGGGATATCCCTGTCTGCCGTACCGTGGGACTACCCTGGGTAAATACCAGGGACGTGCAAAGAATGTTAGAGGGGCCGGGTGCAGAAATAGCTGATCTACAAGCTCACAACGTGCCGTGCTGCGACGCGTTGTGGGCTCGTAGATCGTCTATTTTCGGTGCGCAGATTTTTATACTGAGGGCAAACATAAAATGCTGCATTCAAGTTCATGAGAGATCGGAAAAGGCAATTCTCTTGAATGCTGGCTGCGGGATCGACCATTGAAAGGGGGCATTTGCATTTCTTTCGCCATAGTAAATGCTGCATTCATGGTCTGGAGAGGAGAGGGCAGGGGCTGAAGACAGTCACACTATGGCTCATAACACACATTACACCGTAAAGCAGGGGTCTTCAACGTTTTCAGGCCAAGGACCCCCTAGCTGAGAGAGAAATGAAGCAGGGACCCCCTGTTAGGATGACCAGCTTTGCGGTTGGAATTAGCACAGAGGCATGGTATAGAGTTCAACCAGACGGTGTATTTATTCACCAATACAGATAACATTCAATCATTGTTTCCACATTGACATGCTGGTGTCTAGCTTTCCACCCCTCCCCTCTATCTGACAACTGGCAGCATTTTATACCCAGCTGCAGCTAATGAGCCTGGACTGCTCCATTCAAAGGGGTGTATTTGTAAATCTAAACATAATACATACATAAACCTATACAGTTAACCCACATACACATATATTACAAAACTCTTAAGAACTACAACAATCATGATTCTTTTTCACACAATACAACAACAGAAATATCATCAATAGCTAAAGCACATCACAACCCCCCTCTGACCTCCCGACTATGGTCCAGCCCAATCTACTGAACCACACCAGGTACTGTTAAGCATTCAATTAAACTCAACAATAAAACCTCACCCTAAATACATATTGCTCTCTTATCACACTCATACCCATTACACATTGCACTTGCCCTTAATGATTATAATTCAATAAATACTTAAAATCATTGTGCAAAATACAACTGTGCAAAACATCAGTAACAGAGGACCTCTCTGTTACACCCCCTCTATATTGTATAAAATTCAGATAAACTTTGGCTGCTCTTTTTTCCCTCTACACACCAATGTCTTTGCCAAAAATAGCAGATCTACAAGCTCACAACGCCTCGCAGCGCGAGGCGTTGTGAGCTTGTAGATCTGCTTTTTTTGGCTATAGTTCTCCTCAGAAAAGGGATGCTAGGGTTCAAGTGGTTAATGTAAAAGAAAAAATCATATCACACAAAGATTTGGCGGACCCCTTGTCGTAACTCTGAGTCCTGGACCCCCTGTTGAAGACCCCTGCCGTAAAGTCCTCAGTGTTCATTTCTCCTTGTTTTGTTTTTTTAAAACAAGTGTTAAATAGCTCTGTAATCCTATAGTAGCCATCACTATTGAGTGTTTGTTCACTAACAGGACTTTCCCCGTCTCTCCAGCTCTTTAGTAAACAGAGAATACATTTTCAGGTCCAATCAGGAGAGCGAACGATCATCTATATATACAATTGGCAAACTGGATGTGTGCGTGTTTGCGTGTTTGTCTGTTTGTCTGTTAGGTTCGTGTTTGTTTCGTGTTTGTCACTTGCATGTTAGGTTTCGCTTTCGGTTTGCGTGTTGCAGTTAGGTTTCGCTTTCGGTTTGCATGCTGCAGTTAGGTTTCGCTTTCCACCACATAGTGGAAACCTTGTATGTCCAAAACCATTCCTTTTTCGTTATTATTTAAAAAAAACATTTTGAAATAGTGAACATACGAGCTTGTAGATCAGCTATTTTCACTACTTTTGCGCAACACTTGTAGGATGAAGTAGGATATCAATTTGCGTGAAAAAAAAACATAAAACGTTGAAATATGGAGATACAAGGGTTTCTGCCCGACGGCAACGTTATGACACTCACGATGCGGGGGACACATACAGAACCACAGGACAGCCGTCCCACAAGCGGCCGTTCATTCATGCATTCACTCATTCATTCATTCATTCATTCATTCATTCACTCACTCATTCGCTCAGTTGACCTCATTCAAACATGTCGCAGAGTGTGTGTGTGTGTGTGTGTGTGTGTGTGTGTGTGTGAAATCCCTCCCGCTGCATTAGCCTCCATTATTCATGACCTCCTCGAGCCACTTCCGTCCGCCCCGTACTCACCTTACACGATACGCATTAATTCACAGTAACACTTTACCCACATACACACTCCCACCACCTGAGAGAGAGAGAGAGAGAGAGAGAGAGAAAGAAAGAAACAACAACAACACAGTGGCCTGTATTTGTTCCTGTGAATTCTTTCCTGGGAATTAAAAATGGGAGAGAGTGACAACAAAATTATCCACGGCACTGCCGACATGTCCAATCCACTTTATGTATAGAGCACATTTAAAACAACAGTGTTGAACTAAAGTGCTGTACACTCAGCAGTCAGCAGTGGTGGTCGATCGCCAGGTAGCAGAGTGGCCATACAAAGCCGACCCCTCCACCGAAAAGCCACGGTGAGAACGCCTCGATCCAGCGCCAAGTCAACGCCATGTAGGCTTTAATTCAGTTCAACCAGGCGGCCACTGCGTTTACCGTGGCGTCTGTAGCGTCTTTTCCGGGGGAGAAAAGTTTTAGCGTGAAGCAGATGAGACGGTATGTCTGAAAGCAGTTGGATGGGAGGGTGGATTTACAAGACAGTTTTATGAATCCCTCTAGGTGGAGACCAGATGATCGTATGAACGGGTGCTCTGCCAAGATTATTTCAAGTTCACATAATGTGGAATAAGGATTATAGGATAATAGAATTACAAGAGAGTAGGATTAATCACAGTTGGATTAAGGAAAAGCTTTCTGTAATAGTTTCTGTAATAGTTGACATAGTGACTAAGTTAACACTCACTGTAACCCAAAATTTACACGATGTTAAAGGGATGAAGCAAAATGACGCTTTGGCAAAAGTTTGGGTTGTGTAGTTATCTTGCCGTGATGTAATTGCAAATATTGGTGCGATATCTCAATAGATGCACCATTGATTAACCCATTAAAATTGCATTTGTGTAATTTTAGATTTTTGCGTTGGCCATTCAAAATGAGCTTGCAACGCGGCACAAAGTTTACATTTTTTATGAATCTTTAAAGTGCGAGAACTACTGATTTAGAAGGCATTTGTAGAATCGGCATTGATATTCCAAACCAGTCTCCTCATTGACTTACATTGCACAGTAAAAAGCCTCTCAAAGTCACTGTAATATAGCACATAAACAAACACAAACTGACTGATTCTGATGACCTGTATCATTGCAAAACGGATTGATTGATTGATTGAATACTTTATTAACAAGATTGTCAACAGTACTCAGGTAGTACAGTAAAAGGTTATGCTAAAAGGGTAACACAAAGAGCTCCTGCATGGGGCTTGATTCCATTGTGGTCCATTGTACTTAATTAATCATTAAGACATACAATACATATCTGTTAAAGCTCAGTAGCAGCAAAAGGTGTATTTACACAGAAAGAAGGGATGGGGGGAGGTTGAGAATGCTACTACCAAGGTGTTCAAAGGTGTTTTACTCAAAGGTGTTTTAAGCCCAATTGTATTTTAGGGTCAGCCATTCTCTTAGTTTTGAGTTTGGGTAAGGAGTTGATATCTTTAATGGCAGCCAGGGAGCCAACCAGCCAGCCAGCCAGCTACCCATCTAGCCAGCCACCCAGCCTCCCATCCACCCACACAGCCACCCACCCAGCCATTCACCCAGCCATTCACCCATCCATTCACCCATCCACCCACCCAGCCATTCACCAAGCCATCCAGCCAGTGAACGTGTCACTGCCCGAGGCAACAGAGTCAGTCATTAATGTGTGTCACAGGACACGCCTGTCCTTTGAAGGCTCCGTTCCACTGCCGCTCTCTCTCTGTAAATCTCACATACTTTTCATATCAGGTGTCTTTTATTTGGCATGCTAATAGACAGGCACTTACAGGTGTGAGAGCATGGACGCGCACACACACATGCGCACGCGCGTGCATTCACACGCACGCAAGCACATGCAAGCACACGCACACAGGCACAATTGCATTCATATGCATGCACACAGCGGCACACATGCCCCAAGTGTATACGTGAATACACTGGCTTTCACTTGCACACATGCATTTTGTCGATTGTATGGAGCAGCTGTGTGCAGGTGCGTGTGCAATTGTGCGTGCATGCTGCCGCGGCCGCACACTAACAATTTGCACGTGCACATGCTTCACAGCTGCATACAAGAAGTAAGCATACATGAATATACTGACAATTGCACTCACAGACATGCATCTGCACACTGCAAATAGAGAGGCAACAGAACAAACACACACACACACACACACACACACACACACACACACACACACACACACACACACACACACACACACACACACACACACACACACACACGCAGAGCAGAGCAAAGCAGAGCAGAGCACCACTAATGTTCCCTGAGCCTGTGTTGTAAATTAAAACGTGAAGGGTTGCTCTGATCCGGAGCCAATCATCTCAGTCACACAGTCGGTGGCTTGTTGTGTGAACCGACACATCAGAGTTGTGGCTGTGAGTCCCTGAGCTGCTATTCTGAACTGTCGAATTAATGGTGAGAACACCAGCCAACACACACACACGCGCGCGCGCGCGTGTGTGTGTGTGTGTGTGTGTGTGTAGTGCTAACCTTTAAGTGTATGCATGCACTAAACGTGTACGCACACAGTGTACAGGTGTGTTTGAGTGCGTGCGCACGCGCGCACGCCTATAGCCACATTGTTGCATGTATTTACTTGCACTGCGTGTAATCACTGTGTGTGTCAGTGTGTTTGTGTGTGTGTGTGTGTGTGTGTGTGTGTGTGTGTGTGTGTGTGTGTGTGTGTGTGTGTGTGTGTGTGTGTGTGTGTGTGTGTGTGTGTGTGTGCGCACGTTTGAGAGTGTGTGCCCCAAGTTTACTCAATCTAAAATCCATTATGCAACCTCTCGTTTTCCAAAAAGAACACTTTGTTCATTTGAGCGTGGTTTGCGAGTTTACACTAGTGGGCCGGGCAGGGAGGAGGTGGAGAGAAGAGGAGGGGAGAGGAGGTGAGTGGGGAGGGGAGGGGAGAGGAGGTGACTGGGGAGGGGAGGGGAGGGGAGAGGAGGTGAGGATAGAAGGCGATTATCCCTTTTCCAGCATCAAAGTGAAGTAGTGACTCCCCTGAAATGTGTGGCTCTCTGAATGTCACTTCTATATATACGTATATATCGTTGGGGACGAGCCAGACACAGCCAGCATGCCCTCTCTCCCTGTCCCCTACGAGAATGGGGTCTGGCATGCCACCAGCATGCACCCGAAAGTAGGCCAAGGGAGGGAGAGAGGAGAGAGAGAGAGAGAGAGAGAGAGAGAGAGAGAGAGAGAGAGAGAGAGAGAGAGAGAGAGAGAGAGAGAGGGAGGGAGAGGGAGAGGGAGAGAGAGAGAGAGAGAGAGAGAGAGAGAGAGAGAGAGAGAGAGAGAGAGAGAGAGAGAGAGAGAGGAGGGGAGAGGGAGAGGGAGAGGAGAGGGAGAGGGAGAGAGAGGGAGAGGGAGAGGGAGAGAGAGAGAGAGAGAGAGAGAGGGAGAGGGAGAGGGAGAGAGGGAGAGGGAGAGAGAGAGAGAGAGAGAGAGAGAGAGAGAGAGAGAGAGAGACAGACAGACAGACAGACAGACAGACAGACAGACAGACAGACAGACAGGCACTTGTTCACTTCAAGCCCATGTCTGATTAAGACCAAGATATAGATTTATATATAGATACTATATAGATATGGTGACAACATAGCGAGCTCGTAGTGTAGTGAAGTGTAACAAGTATATCTCCTTGTCCACGCAGCAGCATGAAGGCATTTCTGTGTGTGGCCCGGGAGAATACACGGAATCAAACCAGAGTAGAGTAGAGTAGAGTAGAGTAGAGTAGAGTAGAGTAGAGTAGAGTAGAGTAGATTGGAGTAGAGTAGAGTAGAGTAGATTGGAGTAGAGTAGAGTAGAGTAGAGTAGAGTAGAGTAGAGTAGAGTAGAGTAGAGTAGAGTAGAGTAGAGTAGAGTAGAGTAGAGTGGAGTAGAGTGGAGTAGAGTAGAGTAGAGTAGAGTAGAGTAGAGTAGATTGGAGTAGAGTAGAGTAGAGTAGAGTAGAGTAGAGTAGAGTAGAGTAGAGTAGAGTAGATTGGAGTAGAGTAGAGTAGAGTAGAGTAGAGTAGAGTAGAGTAGAGTAGATTGGAGTAGAGTAGAGTAGAGTAGAGTAGAGTAGAGTAGAGTAGATTGGAGTAGAGTAGAGTAGAGTAGAGTAGAGTAGAGTAGAGTAGAGTAGAGTAGAGTAGATTGGAGTAGAGTAGAGTAGAGTAGAGTAGAGTAGAGTAGAGTAGAGTAGATTGGAGTAGAGTAGAGTAGAGTAGAGTAGAGTAGAGTAGAGTATGAGTAGAGTAGAGTAGAGTAGAGTAGAGTAGAGTAGAGTAGAGTAGATTGGAGTAGAGTAGAGTAGAGTAGAGTAGAGTAGATTGGAGTAGAGTAGATTGGAGTAGAGTAGAGTAGAGTAGAGTAGAGTAGAGTAAAGAAAAGTAGAGTAAAATAGAATAGAGTAGAAT
>NC_139960.1:10125786-10128286 GCF_963454915.1 Gymnoscopelus microlampas
CCCCCAACAGGCATGGGGTTACAAGTTCAGCAGGGGGGGGGGGGGGGGGGGGGCTGAGGGGTGTATGTAACAGCCCTCAATCAACATCCATCACTCGGTCACGATGCGACTGCCAGTGGCAGTGTGTGTGTGTGTGTGTGTGTGTGTGTGTGTGTGTGTGTGTGTGTGTGTGTGTGTGTGTGTGTGTGTGTGTGTGTGTGTGTGTGTGTGTGTGTGTGTGTGCACCAGGTAAAGTGGGTTAGCGAGTCAGGGGGTCGCGGGGGGATTAGCGCTGACAGCGTCTCTCCCTGCTTGACACCTCCGTTAGATTTACATAATGGCCTGATTATGCGCCACGAGCGAGCGTTGTCGCTTTCGATGAGGACCGGGGTCGTAACGGTCGGGCCGCTTAACGGGCGCCGGTGGCGTTGTCATCAACCAGGAGGTCGACTGAGGTTGTGCGATGCAGTGCATATTAAAAAAAAGGGCTTGATGGGCCCCCCCCACCTCCCCCCACAAAGTCTTCAACCCCGTTTCTCTCCTGTTGACTATTTTGCTGTTTTACATTTCAGTTTCAGTGTTTTCTATTAGCGCAGAGCCGCTATATGCGTCGTCGAGAACGCAGAATCACAAAACGGATGAATTCACATTTTTAAATTTGTTTTACTTGAAATATGGAGATTCAAGGTTTCTGTTCGACGGCGACGACATGTATCTTGATGTTAATCAAACATGTCTGTCTGTCTGTCTGTATGTCTGCCCCCCCCCCCCCCCCTCCCCACACACACCTTCTAACAGTAGCTGTAAATAGAACAGGAAAAAAAACCTGTGGGTGAAATCATAGGCAGACAGAACGTTGCTATTTAGCTGTAAACACACTCCCCCGGTCGGGACGACACTACCGTTCTGGATGAGTAAACACTCGAGGACTGGGTCGCACGCACGCACGCACGCACGCACGCACGCACGCACGCACGCACGCACACACACACACACACACACACACACACACACACACACACACACACACACACACACACGCGCGCACATGCTCGCGCGGGCACACAGTCAAGTGACATACACGCTGTCGTACATGCTGGATTTAGCATGCATGGACTTTGACTTTCACTCAGAGTTGTACAGATTGCACTTGAAGTCACACTAAGATGGGCCTATACTAGCTTGATTATCATACCGTCACCTTGCTAAACTAATGGCCTATGTCATTTTTGTAAAAGTTTTTCAGGAAAAATTTTAAACTGATCCAAAACAAAACTATATGATATTTCTTAATCATTTCACCCAAAATGTTTATAACAAATTAAATGACAAATGTATGACTATCAAAATTAAAATAACACTGTCTGTCAGTTATGTAACATAAGAGATTTACGTCATAATACCATGTGACTTAGGCCAAAAAAAAAGCCTATTTTGGCATAAGTCACACTAGGGAGTTAGGCCATTATACTAAAAGGGGAGGGAACAGCATGATCCTTTTCAATTAGGAGATAGGCCATTTTACCAGAGGTGGCCAGTGTCATGAGGAGCTGACTTAGGCAAAAATAACATTTTCCTCAAAAAATGACTTAGGCCATTAGTTTAGCAAGGTGACGATACTGAAGCTGCATCGAGCTTCAGTCTGACATTGGCTCCAGTGTAGGCGGGAGGGGATACAAATTTCCCTAAACCAATCACAAGAGATCCACGGATCCGGCTACATCTGACGTCATCACAGAGCTTGTTTTAGCAGATATTCGCTGATTGGCTTGTCGTGCGACCCACCCCCACCTCTGACTCTCATTGGACAATACATTTTTATAGCACATAAATCCTAGATTCACATTACAACACCAGACCAAGAGAGGCAGTTCACTCAGAGAGTGGGCGGGGTCTATGACCTGGAACCAGGCTAGGCCTATACCACAGTAATTCCCATTTAAAACATTTAAAACCTTGACCTTTTTGTTTTCTTTGTGATACCAATAAATGGGAAATTAAATTATACTAGTATGTTAGTTCCACTGGTCCAAGCCGGAACATAATCGATTGACCGATCATAAAATAAACATGCTCTGGAAATGCACGCGGCCCCCCACCCATCTGACCACTTTTTTATTTTTTTTAATAATTTTTATCCCACGATTTTGTAACCCACATTTTTTCACCCAGTGCCAATTGCCTATGTAATCCTGGGCACTACCTACCCTCTGCCAGCCTAGGGAGAGCCCAAGCTGAAGCTCATGACTCCTTCAATGCATGAGGAGCAAGCAGGCCGCTTCTTATCACCCGACAGGGGGGAGTTTCCCTGGTTGGACATAGCGCGTGGAAGGAACACGTTATTCCAACCAGTTCCCTTCTCCTCCATCAGGCGCCCCGGCTGACCAGGGGGAGGCAGTATAGTGACCAGGATTACTACATGTTTTTGTGAGGGTATTAACTACCCTAGGAGACACGGGCAGAACATGCAAACTCCACACAGAGTAGGCCCTTTCGCCAACCCCACCTAGGGTATGGGCGC
>NC_139960.1:10130786-10185786 GCF_963454915.1 Gymnoscopelus microlampas
ACACACACACACACACACACACACACACACACACACACACACACACACACACACACACACACACACACACACACACACACCCATCCTTTGTCCTTGGTTAATTGAAGAGTACGCTCTGCCTCGCTGTCACCAGGCATCTCGTTGTCTTTGTCCTTAAGCTGAAGCAGACAGGGGGGGAAAGTTGTCACATTCTTTGCTGCCACTGCAGGGCCATGCCAGCTCTGTGTGTGTGTATGCGTGTGCGTGTGCGTGTGCGTGTGCGTGTGTGTGTGTGTGTGTGCGTGTGTGGGTGCATCTGTGCATGAGAGTATGTTGTGCGCTATTGGTGACATAGTGTAGCAAGAGAGTCACGTCCGACTCTCTCTCTCTCTCTCTCTCTCTCTCTCTGTCTCTCCCCCCACGCCCCACACACACACACACACACACACACACACACACACACACACACACACACACACGCTACATTTCTTTATTCTTACCCACAAGCCCCGGCTACTGTTCAGCTGCAGCAGCGAGGGCGGGGAGGGAACAATGGGAGGGGAAGCGCCCCATGCCGCTTGGTTGTTATTTATATCCAGCGCGTGTGTGCGCGCGCGCACAGCACTCGCTCGGGCAAGATGTTATTTTTAACCACGCCAGGGTTATATTAGGCTCCCCGCGCTGGCAGATTTGGCTCAGAACCACCAGCCATTATGGCAGATGATAGTTGTGGATGCCGCTATTTGAGAGCACACACCTACAATCGTTGGGCTTCTCTGCTGAACACATAAGTAGAACCCGACTAATTGTATGTTTTCACTCTAGCCGGCTTGGCAGTTCCTGTCCCGTGTTCTCCTCATGGGACCTTCCTCTCTCTCTCTCTCTCTCATCCTTTCTTTGAATTTTGAACCTCACTTTGTACAGTAATACTTTCTTTTTTGCACGTTTGTGTAACGGTTGAAGTATGCATGTCCCATGGCATAGCAATGGCGTACAACCATTGGGGAAATCTGGGGAAAACATCTTGCAGAAAATAGCCGATCTACAAGCTCACAACGGGTCGCCAGTGAAAACAGAAAAGACAATGAACTTTAGTGTTTAAGTGGTTAAGCCGACTCGCACAAAAACAGCTGTCCTATGAGCTCACATGCTCTCGGGATGGCTGTTTTTGCCGCACAACGCTGCGCCGGAGCGTGAATTAGGCGTTTAGGCGCCAGTGCAAAGGTCTGTGCAAGGCAGCATTCAAGAGAATAGCCTTTTCTGAACTCTCATGAACTTGAACGCAGCATTTTATGTTGAAAGGATTGCCCTCAGTATAGAAATCTATGCCGTACGCCGCATCTCCAGTAAAGGCTTGGTTGCGCACGCGAATATAGCTGATCTACAAGGGAGCTTGTAGATCTGCTATATTCGCTATTTTTGCACATCGCTGTATCTCTGCCCCCCCCCCCCCACCCCGCCGCCCTCAGTACCGTGGAGATGTTAGAGTCTGTTTGTACATGACCCCCCCAGCAGACAGCAATACCATGTTCATCTTTCCTTTCAGGACTCTTTCATTTTTGTATACCCCCCCCCCCCCACCCTCCCCCATGCAAGCAGCAGCAGCAGCAGCCACCAGTTGAAAATAGCCGGCCCACATCGTCCGGACGGGTTGTACTTATGTGCAAATTGTCACTGTGCTGCGAGCTTGCAAAATGCTTATTACGGACGCTGCACAGCAGTCTATTTGCAATGATTGCAGATTGCACAAAATCTGATGCCTGGACACTGTAGCCGGTGGCTAGATGAGCCTCTCTGTCTCTGTCTGTCTGTCTGTCTGTCTGTCTGTCTGTCTGTCTGTCTGTCTCTCTCTCTCTCTCTGTCTCTCTCTCTCTCTCTGCACACCCCAAACCCACAATCCTCCCACGCTTGCACTTACTAACTCCCCGTTCCCAACTCGTTCCCTAACCAGACTGCCTTTTCAACCCAAACCAAGCCGTTTTGACCTCCATTCCAAATATCCCTGTGATCCGCCCCACCATCTTCTCGCCAGTATAACCAGGCTGCCATGGCTGGCGTCCTGCCAAGCATGGGGAATTAACCAACATAGTTTTTGTTGTTGTTGTTTTTTTTTTTCATACCCAGACCAGTGGCTACAGACCCATCATTTTGGAGAAGTTCTCACCAGCCACACGGATTCTTTCCCAGCACTGTGATCATGTCCGCTTTATAACGTTGCTGTCGGGCAGAAACCTCTCAACTTTATATTTTAACTTTTTGTGTTTGTCCGTAAATTAACGCCCTACTTGATCATACTACATCGTCACACAAAAGCATCAAAACTAGCAGATCCACAAGCTCGAAACGCGGCGCAAAGCGACGTGTTTTGAGCTTGTGGATCTGCTAGTTTTGCTATTTTTGAATTTGAACCCTGAAAAGTGACATTTTTGGACATAATGAGGTTTCCACACAACAGAGACGATAAGCGACTTTGGGCTTGTTTTTCTTTAAAGTCACGTTACATTTCTTTTTGGCCTTGTTTCTAAAGTGTACTTGCTTATTTGGGCTTGCTTCCTAATGTTGTTTAAACCAGTGTTTCTCAAATATTTTCATCCATCGTCAATGGCTCCCACATTAATAAGCATTTGCCCCCCATCTGAAAATAAGTTGTGCCAGAGAACCCCTATACAAAATTTGTGGTGTTAAAATATATATTCTTTAAAGATCATTTTTGGAAAATAGCAGATCTACAAGCTCACAACACGTCACATCGCACACACATGCACACCCACACGCACACGCACACGCACACACACACACACACACACACACACACACACACACACCAAACCAAACCAAACCAAACCAAACCAAACCAAACAAATACAAAGAAAAACTAATAATATATCTTTTGGGAAATGGAAATTGTTGATGATGGAAAAGTTTGTGAAGCATTGCATTGTGAAGTAGTATTAATGTATGTGTAAATTCGGTTCTTCAAATTTTTTTCTGATAAGATTTGTGTTCATATAACACTGTTAATGAAGGGGAAGGACATTAGAAGCATTTGTTTCTTCCTGCTCCTTTTCGAACACATCCATGCTTTATTCATTCATTGAGATGGTTTGTTTTATTGTGACTTTTTTCTTGTATGATGTTCGAAACAAATAAAAAGAAAGAAAGAAAGAAAGAACTGTCATTTTCATTTTCTTCTGCATTTAATCATTGCCAAACCCCTGCTTTTAACCAAGACCAACCCTCTGACCTCCGCTGCACTCACATATTCCAGTCGATACTCCCGCCAGCAGTAACCAACCTTTCTGGTTCACTGGCACCCTGCCAAGTATGGGAATTATCCCAACATGGGGTTTGCCAGATCTCCCCCCATGCACTGCGGTCCCTGTCTTTGCCAACACCCCCTTACTGTTGGCCTGGGGAGGGGGGCACCAGCCATTTTTATATTGACATAAAAACCCCTCTCATAGGGCAGATATTAATGATACACAGTCATTTAAGATCATGATAGAATACATGTATGATGTAACTGCTGTCATCGTTTATAAGTTATTATATAATAATTTGTTATTTCTCTTAAGTCCAAGTTCATAATTAAGAAGTTATTTTAAGTCACATTTATGTACATTATTTCATGGTTATTTGAGTCAAGTTATTGTAATGCTTTTATTTTGAAGTAACAAAGTCGTTCTGTGTCTCGTTTGGTCTGCTCTCACGTGAAATAGAGTTACACAGGACTTTTGCATTATGTCATTAAGCAGTCAGCAAGCAGCAGCAGCAAGGGCAGAAGCTCCATGTCATGCTGGGCACAAGAGTCTGTCTAAACCTAAGGTTAAAAGAAAGGTTACTGTCTAAAGTCATAAGAAAGGGTTACAAGGACCTGAAGACCGAAGATTACTCCCTTTTATGTGTAGCATGCAGCCAATGAGGTATTTGTTTGTTTGTCTATAATTTGCTTGTACTGTTGGTATTTTTACTCTGGTAAATGTCTATTTTTACATGCTGTGCATGAGGTCTTCTATGTTAAATGTAACATGCTTATTTTATGTTTATTATTATAGTTTTCACGGTGGATTGGAGGGATTTGAAGTCACCTTCAATAAATCAGTAGCAAGGAAACCACTTGTGTCTGTCTGTGCTTGGAGGGAGTTACAGTGAAAACTCACACTGTTCATCGACGCAGTGGACAACGTTAATTGACGGTCGTTAAGATCAGAGGACCAGGCGCAGCTGAGTGGAGCTATCGTCATCAAGGACTGACAGCGCAGCTGCACGGAGTTTTTCGTCATCAAGGACTGGCGGATGAGCCCAAAGCAAGCGCCCCCCCCCCCCCCTCTCTCTTGCCCCTCTCACACACACACAGAAGATACAAAGGTAATCACAGCGTTTTCAAGACAAAGCCATAAAGAACTGGACACTAAATCAACAGTGCTCTAAGAAGAGAGTTTTGAAGATACTGTGGAGTGTGTGGTAAAAGTTTGGAGCTCATTTATTTTAATTGAAGCTTAATTGAAGCTCATTTATACAAGACACATTTAAAGTGCTGAGTTAAAAAAGGACACTATATTTCTCATTTAATTTTGATATATACTGCCAAGTTAAAAAAGGGACAATACATTTTCTATTTTTTCTTTTTTGATGTTTCAAGTTAAAAGCGTTTTTTGATTTTGCTAAAAAATAAGTGAAGGTATTTGCCTTTTGATATTGAAGTTTTCTAACTGCCATTTGATATTTAAGTTTGATATCTATATCTTTGAAGTGGTTTAAACTGAGTGTTTTGAAAGGTAATATTCATTTTTGATTTATTTAAAACTTTAAGATATTTACATATTACATTTAAGTGATATTTACATAGTACAAGTTCATCTAAAAGTTGACCTAGAGAATTCATTTACTGACAATATTTTCTGTAGACCTTTTTTGGACAATTTAAAAAGGTATTTACAATGTGGGTTTAATTTAAGGAGTGATTAAAAATGTCACAGTCTGGTGAGCCTACAGTACAGGTAAGGGACAGTAATAAGGATAGTAAGGATTCCCAAACCCAACCTGAAGAAGGTCAAGTGAGTGGTGCTGAAGAGGAGAAACAGCAAAAGGAAGCTCAGGAGCTGAGACGAAGTGAAAGAGTAAGAACTCTAACAGAAAAGGGTAAAGAAATGCAAGCGGAACAAATCAAAGTTTTTCAAATAAGGTTCAATCACAGTTATGACAAATGGAAATTACAGGTTAGATTCGCTAAGAAGTCATTATCACAAACAGAGCCTTCGATTGACACAGTGATTGACGAGATCATTCAAGAAGTCAAGAGGCTTTCTGCAGATGTCACATGTGCTTATGATAACCTACGCCAAGTCTCTACTCCAGAGCAGGAAGCACGACGAAAAGTTGATCTGTGTATAGAGATTTCCAATTCCATTCTCTACAGAGCTAAAAGTCGACTGGAAGGAAAGATTCCAGAAAATGAGCCAGAATGGCCAGAAGCAGGCTCTCTCTTTGACACAAGCGGTAAATCAAGCACCGTCATTTCTATCTTGAAAGGCCGCTCAGAGCATTCCACCAAGTCTTCTGTAAAACACCAAGACGCTGCCGCTGACGCTGCTGCAAGCCAAGCTGTTCTGAAGGTCATAGAAGAACAAGACAGAGAACAATTGGATTTAGACCGCCTAGAGGCAGAAGCTAAGAAGAAGTTAGCTGATGAAGAGGCAGCAGTCAGAAAGCGTCGCTTACAGCAAGAAGCAGATGAGCTAGAGTATTGCGCACAACAAGAAGCAAGCCGCTTACAACAAGAAGCAGACATGGTGAAGCGAAGAATACAGAGAGAAGAAGAGGAAGCTAAGATGAAAGCTCAATTAGTAGAAGAGCATGTTGCTCTACAAAGGACTCTTGATGAGAAACGGAGAAAGATAAAGAAATTGGAGACAGTGAAAAGTCTTAATGCAGCACAAGCGAGAATGCTGGTATATGATCAAGGGAGCATCAAAGAAGAGCGGAAAGACATACTACTAGAACATGAGATCGTAGCAGATAACCAAGTACCTGCTCCTACAAGTCCTCTGTCCAAGAATATGTCTTCCATACCACAAATTGTGACCACCTCCAATGACAGTACAGCAGAGCTTGTTAAGATGCTAACAGGTGCTTTAAGTGCCAACAGAATCCCAATTCCTGAACCTCCAATATTCAGTGGGGATCCATTAAAGTATAACGACTGGAAACTGTCATTTGAAACGCTGATAGACCAGAAGAACATACAAGAGAAAGAGAAGATTTACTACCTACGAAGATATATAGGTGGTCAAGCTAAGAAGGCACTTGATGGTTACTTCCTGCTCGGAACCGAATCTGCCTATGTTGCAGCATGGGAGATTCTGGAGGAGAGATACGGAAACCCATTTACCGTTGCAAAGGCATACAGAGACAAGCTCCAAACATGGCCTAAGATGGGGTCTAAGGACAGCTTTGAGCTCAGAGAGTTTGCTGATTTTCTTCGCAGTTGTGAGGCTGCCATGGTCCACATCAAGACATTGGAGATCCTGAATGACTGTAATGAGAACAGGAACATTCTTTCTAAGCTACCAGATTGGCTCACGTCGAGATGGAATCGAAAGGTTATTGAAACAGAAGAAGAGAGTAACCAATTCCCTTCCTTTAGTCAGTTTGTCAGGTTTCTAACAAGAGAAGCAAAAATTGCCTGCAACCCTGTTACTTCACTGCAGTCATTGAAACAATGTGAAGCTGACAACCCAAAGGCCCAAAGACAACGAAGTTTTGGAGCAAAGTCACTGAACACAAGTTCCAATGAAGAGACACTGACCACAAGCTCCAATGAAAGGACTGTCATAAAATGCATTCTCTGTGAGAAGATAGGGCATGAGTTGCACAAATGCTGGAAGTTCATGGAGAAAACAGTGTCGGACAGAGTCAAATTTGTTAAAGCGGAAAGACTATGCTTTGGTTGTCTCAAGTCTGGTCACCAATCAAAAAGTTGCAACAGTAGGAGTGTCTGCGACACGTGCAAAAGGAAGCATCCTACTTGTCTGCATGAAGAGCGAGCCAAAGATGACCAAAGCACGCCACAAACTAAGCCAAGTACAAGTCAAGAAAGTCAAAGTGATCAATCATCACAATACCAAGAGGTTATTTCAAACAGAGTAATACTTCAAGAAGCCAACGTACAAACAGCTGCAATAATTCCAGTCTGGCTTTCATCCACAACTAAACCAGCACAAGAAATACTTGTATATGCGCTGTTGGATTCTCAAAGCGACACAACCTTTGTGCTAAGCAACGTAGCAGAAGCGTTGGAAGCAGATAAAGAACAAGTCAAGCT
Organism: Gymnoscopelus microlampas; assembly: GCF_963454915.1. Lineage (NCBI taxonomy): Eukaryota > Metazoa > Chordata > Actinopteri > Myctophiformes > Myctophidae > Gymnoscopelus > Gymnoscopelus microlampas. Next base: position 10,138,090 of record NC_139960.1, read on the forward strand.
CAAGCTCTCTACTATAACAGCAAGGTCTACGGTAGTAAGCTCCCAAAGAATAAGCAACCTAAGAATCAGAGGCTTTTACTCCAGTAAAAGAATCTCCTTACCACCAGTCTACACTCGTGGGTTTATTCCAGCCAACAGAACTCATATACCAACAGGTGAAACTGCAAAAGCGTGGCCCCATCTAGAGCATCTCCAAGATAAGATACCACATCTGAAGGACTGCGAAGTAGGTCTGCTCATTGGGTACAACTGCTCACAAGCCCTACTTCCAAGGGAAGTTGTGTCTGGTAATGACAACCAGCCTTATGCGCAGCGTACAGACCTTGGATGGAGTATTGTTGGACATGGGAATCCCTGTGTAGACAACGGCGATGCCATCGGAATCAGCCATCGCATCATAGTGAAACAAGTAAAGGATAGAGCTGGAGAAGATGATCCAGTACCCCAAGAAGATCTCAAGCTACCTGGCGGAGAACGCAAGGTGGGAGAAATCAAGACAGATGATTCTGAACTCCACAAGGCTCTTGTGTGTAGAACTAAAGCAAAAGAAGGCAAAGAAGATAAAGGTGTGAAACAAAGAACCAGTGAAAGTGCGAGCTTAGAAGAAAGGAAAGAAGCAGAACTTGCTAACGTCAAGAAAGCAGTTACCAAGACCAAAGACAGCAAGCTGTGCATGTTGAATCCATTCTTGGATGAAGAAGGAACACACGCAAAGCATCCAGCAGTATTAAAGAACAGCCACAAGGAACCAAGACGAAAGTGTCGCAAGAAAAGAAGGAACTTGAAGGTCAATGACATTGTCCTTCTAGAAGATGATCTGGCACCACCCAACCAACGGAAGCTGGCCAGTAACACTGAGGGCTATCTAGGGTCAGATGATAGGGTGAGAAAACCAAAATTGATGGTTAGTGACATCGCATTTGATCAAAAGGGAAAACCCACAACTAAAAAGGTGTACCTTGAAAAACCTGGATACAAGGTTGTTTGTTCTGCTTGAAGCAGAGGAAGATGTTTAAATGTTGTAACTGAAATTTCATGGTAAATGTTTAATAACAGAAAAGGTTTATTTTGAGGTAAAAAGTGTTAAAAGAAATCCCACGTCAAGGTTTGTGTGATTTGGTGGGAGTGTAACTGCTGTCATCGTTTATAAGTTATTATATAATAATTTGTTATTTCTCTTAAGTCCAAGTTCATAATTAAGAAGTTATTTTAAGTCACATTTATGTACATTATTTCATGGTTATTTGAGTCAAGTTATTGTAATGCTTTTATTTTGAAGTAACAAAGTCGTTCTGTGTCTCGTTTGGTCTGCTCTCACGTGAAATAGAGTTACACAGGACTTTTGCATTATGTCATTAAGCAGTCAGCAAGCAGCAGCAGCAAGGGCAGAAGCTCCATGTCATGCTGGGCACAAGAGTCTGTCTAAACCTAAGGTTAAAAGAAAGGTTACTGTCTAAAGTCATAAGAAAGGGTTACAAGGACCTGAAGACCGAAGATTACTCCCTTTTATGTGTAGCATGCAGCCAATGAGGTATTTGTTTGTTTGTCTATAATTTGCTTGTACTGTTGGTATTTTTACTCTGGTAAATGTCTATTTTTACATGCTGTGCATGAGGTCTTCTATGTTAAATGTAACATGCTTATTTTATGTTTATTATTATAGTTTTCACGGTGGATTGGAGGGATTTGAAGTCACCTTCAATAAATCAGTAGCAAGGAAACCACTTGTGTCTGTCTGTGCTTGGAGGGAGTTACATATGAAGTGTGTTATTTTGTGTTAATTTTGACAGCGAATATGTACGTGCTATAGTCACAGTCCTTTTGAATTGGCCATACTTTAGTCATCTGAAATATTTTTGTTTTAGTTGACTAAATGTCATAAGATCTTTGTCGACTAAATCTACAGTTGATTTAGTCAACAGGAGCGCGTCACCCACACACAACCAAGCATAAAATGGCTTGTCTTAGTTCAGGGGTCTTTTTTGACGTTTTCAGGCCAAGGACCCCCTAGCTGAGAGAGAGATGAAGCAGGGACCCCCTAGCTGAGAGAGAGATGAAGCAGGGACCCCCTCTATATTGTAGAAAATTGTGTTTCAGACACATTTTTGCTGCTCTTTTTTCCCTCTACACACCTATACCTCTTTGCCAAAAAATAACCGATCTACAAGCTCACAACGCCTCGTAGCGCGAGGCGTTGTGAGCTTGTAGATCTGCTATTGTAGATCTGCTATTTGGCTTAAAGGTTCTATGACATTCATTTTCACTTTTTTTTATTTTTTATGTTTTATTGGGGGTTTTATGACCTCAATTACACCCAAAAAATCTGAACTTTGAACATTCAGTGGATTTTCTGTGGTCTGGGGGTTTCTGAATAATTAGGCTGAAAAGTAATCTGAGCTTGGCCCTTCGACAGTGAGGTCACTGTTGATTAATCCCGCCCACTCTCCTCCTCGCCCCTCCCCTCCCCTATCCTTTCCTTTGGGGGGGCGGAGCAGATGAGATGATTGACAGGCAAAATCCCTCACCAGCGACACCCGCAGGCAAAGATTTATTTTTTCATTGCAGTTGAAAAGGCTTTAGAAATGTGAGAGAAAAACACCTGCCATGGATCAATGGAGTGGAATTTTTGGTTAAAACTTTCTATACACGTTTGAAGGACCATGACAAAGACTTTTAATGTGTGGTAAAACTGAACGTCATGAAACCTTTAAGTTCTCCTCAGAAAAGGGATGCTAGGGTTCAAGTGGTTAAGGTAAAAAAAAAAAAAGTCATATCACACAAAGATTTGGCGGACCCCCTGTAGTAACTCTGAGGACCCGCTAGGGGTCCCGGACCCCCTGTTGAAGACCCCTGTCTTAGTTCTACCGGAGCTCTTCTCCACTAGTCCCTCACTAACATTTTAGTCTAGTTTTTATTTGTGGACGAAATTGTCAAAACATTTAGTAATAGTTTTACTCATCATAGCATCGTTTTTATTTGTTTTTTTGTCACTAAAAAAGGTAGTCGACGAACATTTTTTGTCATAGTTTTAGTCAACAAAATGAGCACTCCTGCAGGAGGAGGCTGGGGAGATGGAGGGAGTTTGATCACTGAAGAGCTGTCATTCTTGGCGTAGTGAGAGATGTTGAGCATGTACTAAGAGTGAATGTCGCTCTGCTTAACCCAGGGGTCTTCAACAGGGGGTCCGGGACCCCTAGGGGGTCCTCAGAGCTACTATAGGGGGTCCGCCAAATCTTTGTGTGATAGGATTTAGTTTTTTTTACATTAACCACTTGAACCCTAGAATTCCTTTTCTGAGGGGAACATTAGCCGAAAATAGCAGATCTACAAGCTCACAAAGCCTCGCGCTGCGAGGCTTTGTGAGCTTGTAGATCTGCTATTTTTGGCAAAGAGGCTATAGGTGTAGAGGGAAAAAAGAACAGGTTAAGTAAAACAAAAAAAATAATCTGAAACAAAATTTTATACAATATAGAGTAGGGGGTCCCTGCTTCATCTCTCTCTCAGCTAGGGGGTCCTTGGCCTGAAAACGTTGAAGACCCCTGGCTTATCGAGAAAGCGCCATTTTCGATTTTAGATTCTAACCACTATTATTTAATACTTGGCTATTCAAAAATAGCAGATATACGATCTAGTAGATCTGCTATTTTTGGAAAAATCTTGGAAATTTGTGACAAATCTTTGAATATCTATTTTTAAAGTGAACATTTTTAATGTGGCCAGATACATGATTTGGGGGGGGGTCCTTGACACAACGTTTGAGCACCACTGATGTAGCAACATAAGTTTTTCAGAAAACTGTTAGGATTTAACTGTTATTTATTTGTAGAATCGGCCTCAGATCTTAATGGGTTAAATAGTCCATTGAACCACTGGGGTCGTGACCGTATGTGACTGGACCAAGGGGCCAGCTTCCTGCTTTGAAATTAAGTCGACATAGGAAGAGAGTTCAAGTGACAGTTCATACGAATGGCCTGTAGTTTTGCTGTTTACCCCTGCTGGTGTAAGAAAGAATTTATCTTAATGCAAACGGATGTTTCTTTGACAAACTTTAGACTTGATTTTCTTACCTTATTAAACATTGTCATAAATACTATTATGATTCCAGTCGCTAGTTTAAAGTCTCCTTCCAATCATCATGATATGCATTTTGGTAAATTATGGTCCCATTTATTTTAAAATTGACGATAAAGTAGGCTATGCTCTAGGAGGGGCGGGATGATTTGATTGACAAGCTATACAACCAATTGCATTCATTCCCCGACCCCACTCTTGATTGACAAGCTACCCAACCAATGATGGTCTGGTTGCATTGCGCAGGATATGACGCGATATGACGCAATATTGAAAGATGGCGGATTTGAAATTCCTGAACAATCGGCTTCATTTACGGTCAGTAGAAACCAATGGTGTGGGTTTGTCCATTCTTTTTTACAGTCTATGGACTGGACGCTGAATGAGCTACCACGATGCTCCATGTCAAAATGTCACTCGTATCAGATTAGGAGCGCCACTATACAATGGTAAATGATGCCTTTTATACAGCGCCTTTTATCCAAAGCACTTTACAAGGTGCATTGAATGCGCCCATTCACATACACACATGCAAGGCACCAACCTGCTCATCGGGAGCAGGTAGGGGGGGTTCAGTGCCTTGCTCAAGGACACTTCGACACTAAATGAACCTGCCGTTTGCATTCGTTCTCCCATGTCAACAAGAATGAAAGCGCTGTGAGTGCATGCAGCCATCTCTTCCCATCCACACACATGCACGCGCACACGCACACACACACACACACACACACACACACACACACACACACACACACACACACACACACACACACACACACACACAGAGTCAGACAGCGGTGTCTGAGTGTGTGAGAGTGAGTGGGAGCAGCCTGCGAGTTTACTACAGCGTTTCTACGCTAGCATAGCAACGAGTGCACTGGTTCATGTGAGGTAAGGCAAGGAGAGAGAGAGAGAGAGAGAGAGAGAGAGAGAGAGAGAGAGAGAGAGAGAGAGAGAGAGAGAAAGAGGCAGCAGCTCTGGAGGAGCACATTTTCCAGGGGGTCCCCAGCAAAAGGTATTAATAGCAACACATACATACCACTTGAACCCTATTTTATAATTCGGCTATTCAAAAATAGCCGATCTATCTGATATTTCTGAAAAATGTTTCAAATATTCTTTAACAAATACAACTCTCATCTTAGGTACTGTATGTCTATGGGGGTCCACAGCCAGATATCTATGATACATCCATTGTGTGCGCGCCCGTATGTGTGTGTGCATGTGCATGTGCATGTGCGTGTGTGTAGACTTCAAATTTATACCGTGTGTAATTGGGTCCAGACCCTCATTTGAAAAGATTTTGTGCCAAGGACCCCCATAAGAGAGGACATGTCCAGGGACCCCCATAAGAGAGGACATGTCAACGTTTGTACAGAACGCATCGCTTCGTGAGCTAGACCGGCTATATTTTGAGAGAGAGAGAGAGAGAGAGAGAGAGAGAGAGAGAGAGAGAAAGAAAGAGTGAGAGAGAGTAAGAGAAGTGAGGTAAAGTGGAGGTAAGAGACAGAGAGACAATGAGAAAGATGGAGAAAAGAGGGGAGAGCGAGACAAAGCAAAAGCTGCTGCTGCTGTAGTGCGGCATAAAGGAACACGCCGTTCCCCCATGAGCATCCTTTCATTCCCACCTCGCTATGCGCTGGTTCCTGCAATGAACCAACCAGTGGCGTAAAGTACATGTACTCACTACTCAAGTACTGTACTTAAGTACAGTTTTGAGATATTCGTACTTTACTTGAGTATTTCCAATTTTCAGTACTTTTACTTCTACTCCACTACATCTCAGAGGCAAATATTGTACCTTTACTCCACTACAATTATTTGAATACTTTAGTTACTAGTTATTTTCTAGATTTTGATTATTATTACAAAACATACATTAACCACTTCAGCCCTATTTACATTTTGGCCATTTGAAAATAGCCGATCTACAAGCTCACAATGCGTCGCATCGCAACGCATTGTGATTTTTTATACATTTGAGAACTTGAAATGGGACATTCTGCATAATGAGTACTTTTACTTTTGGTACTTTAAGTACATTTAGAATTCCGGACGTTTACTTGTAGCAGAGTATTTCTATATTGCAGTATTGATACTTTTACTTAAGTAAAAAAAAAAATCTTTTTCCACCACTGAAACCAACCAACACATTAATGCACAGAAGAACGTGCGGCAGCTGCGTGCGGAGGCCAGGGTGAAAAGAGAGACAGTTGTCTTGATGTGCATATTTTCTCGTGTATATTTGTCTCCGCCAGGCTGAAGGTGTGGCCGAGTCTATATGTTTTCGTCTGTCAGTCTGTGAGCAGCTAATCTCCGGCACAGTTGATGCATGCGTACTGCAGCTTACCACCGCTTGGGGCCCTCTACATGAACAAGGGGAAATGGCTTTGACCAATGGGTTCAACTCACGGCCTTGCGCACAGAGGTAGACACTACTGCCTGACACTACTAAGGAAACCAGGAGTGGCGGAGGATTATGTCAGAATATAGCATGTGTGCCTGAATGAGACAGTGGAATGAACGGGGAGAAGGATATACCGAAGATGGAGCTTCCAGACAAAAGACAAGAGGAGAGCAGAGAGAAGAGGAAGGCCAGAGAAGGTTTAGAAATGCGGTGAGAGGAGTGGCTGGACTGACCAAGGAAGAGGCAGGAAACAGAACGAGATTAACCGCTGAGGTGACCCCTGACGGGAATGAACCGAAATAAATCAGAGACAGAACCTACAGGCACCCAGCAGCTCGGAGAGTCTAAATACGGTTATGGTTGAGACATCGTGACATCAGCGGGATGACACAGATGGCGCAGTATAAAAAACGTCAAGCGCATTCACAGTCTTCACCATGGATCAGCGAGTGGGGAATGGCACAGCAACCAACCCTCTTTTGGACATTTAGGTAATACAGAACTGAAGCATCTCTTCTGACTTGTCAGTTGACTTGACTCGCTTGCTCTAGAAACAACAAGGCCCTAGCTTCCACTGGAAAGGTTCTAATCAAACATCACTGCAGCAGGCCTCTTCTCAACGGGTAAAGCCGGTCTCTTTGTTCACGTTTGGAGAAAGGAAAAGACAAATCGGGATCTCAGACAACAGGGCAGAGTTCTTGGTTTAAGAAATGGAGACAGGAATGACCCCCTTGTTGCTGATCGTCTCATTGTATGTTTCTTTTCCCGTTCTCCTCTACCTGTTTCCGTGGATACTGGGACATTTCGTATATTTACACATCTTGAAGTTTCCTGCATTGGTGGACCTCGGCAGGCCAGAGAGGATCCTGAACAACACCTGCAACCTCTACCTTACGACTGAGGAGGGGGTCTCGGTGGGTGTATGGCATACACTTCCTGTGAGCCGGTGGAAAGAGGCCACCGGGAAAGGGCCAGACTGGTACAAGGAGGCGCTGGGAGACGGCCGGCCAGTTATCGTCTATCTTCACGGCAACGCTGGCACCAGGGCGGGCTCTAACAGGGTTGAGCTGGTGAAGAAACTAAGCGAGGCGGCGTTTCACGTGCTCTCTTTAGACTATAGAGGTTTCGGTGATTCCAGTGGGGCGCCCAGCGAGGCTGGCATGACCACTGATGCCCTCTACCTGTACAGGTGGGCAAAGCAACACACCAAAGGTGGTCTGGTGTGTCTGTGGGGACATTCCCTTGGTACCGGGGTGGCAACCAACGCTGCACTGAAAGTGCAAGAACAAGGTTCACTTGTCGACGCTGTCATTCTCGAAGCCCCATACACAAGCATCTGGGAAGCCGTAACATGCCATACTCTCTATAAGCTGTACAAGTTCCTTCCAGGTTTTGAGAGACTGGTGCGGAAAATCTTAGAAAGGAACAACATAGTGTTTGCTAACGATAAAAATGTAAAGACTTTGTCCAGTCCACTCCTGCTGCTTCACGCAGAAGATGACCGTGTTGTTCCCTATCACATGGGACAGAAGCTATACAAACTATCGCTCCAGGCTCGGAAAGAACGTAATGTGAAGGGTCATGTTCAAATGGTGTCCTACAGTGCGTGCCGTGCGTATTCACACACTAAAATCTACAAGGATGAGCTACTTGGAGCCATAGTCGAAGAGTTTCTGCAGAAGCTCGAGGCCTACCAGTGTGTGGACTCCACAGAAAGTGGGTCGCGACTTAAGGTAGTGGGAATGTGATCGCAATCGAATTGAATTGAATCCTGAGACCAGTGACGATTCCCACCTCTGGACATGACTCCAAAGCAGGTTGCCAAAATGTTAAGAAATGTCTTCTGTTTCAAATTGTATTTAAATACTTTAGAAAAATCTTGTCTCTGTGACCCAAAGATACTTAATAAAATATATTATAATATAATATGTAATAAAAAAATATTTTCCCAGCGTCCAAATGGAGATCTATTTTGAGTGTTGTGGGTTGACTAGTGTTTCAAATATATTTCAAATAAAAAGAAAAGTGTTTTTCTAAGATTGTTTGAGAATAGCAGATCTACAACTATGCATCGCGACGTGTTGTGAGCTTGTAGATCGGCATTTTTTTTTCATACAGCCGATGTATATAGGATTCAAGTTGTAAAGCATTGTGTGTGTGTGTGTGTGTGTGTGTGTGTGTGTGTGTGTGTGTGTGATCATGCAGCCTATCGCTCCTTTTGGGCTTGATTTTGTAGACACGGCCACTTGTTTCTTTCGCAAAATCTGGCAGAACTGTTCTACATCCCCGAGCAAAGGGGACAGCTGCTTGTCCCTGATAGACGCTTGGCATTTGGTGCAGTGAGAAAAGTGAGGGATACCTGCCCACCACCGCGGAGGCTGGGCATTTGAATCAGTGTCGCCACGGCCATTCACTGTGTGTACGATGCGACACCCTGACTCACATAGATCCGTGATTTCATACCCCCCACTTTCTGGAAAAAAAAAGAATATTTTTTTACATTTAAAAAAAATGAATAATAAATCGGTAAAATCAGGCAAAAATAAGAATTAAATAACCTAAACCTAACCCTAACCGTAAAACCGAAATAAAGTAACCAAAACACGAAAAAAAAACTAACAAAATCCGCCCAAAAAACGCAACATTTTGAAAATACAAAATTTGTTCACATTTGACAGTTACAAATGTTTTTCACGATTTTTCAAAAAATAGCAGATCTACAAGCTCATAGCGCGGCACTCGGTGCCGCACTATGAGCTTGTATATCTGCTATTCTTGAATAGCCAAAGTGTAAAATAAGGGGTATAGTCCACCGAAAGTCCATCCCCCCCACCTTCTGAGAGCCTGTGACGTCCCTGGTTTGAATCCACCGTGGTGCATCCGGCTTTGTCGAGCGTCTATACGAACACAATTGGCTCGTGTTCCGGGGAGGGAAGCCGGGCGGGGAGGGTCAAATAATCCTAGTTAGACACTAGTTTAAAAAAAACGCTTCTCGATTATTAGAGGAATCGGTTCAATCGCTATAAGTATAATGGATTGTTGCAGCCCTAGATGCCAGTCACCAGTGAACAAAAATAAGGGAGAGGATGTCTAGTCATGACCTAGATTCCAAGACGGTCAGGCATAACAGGGAACCCCTCCTCAGCCCTCCACCAACCCCAGTCAAAACAAAAATAGACCGGGCCCCCCCAAGCGAGAGGGGCCCACTATGGAGGGGTTGGTCATGCACTCCGCTACCTACCACCCCCCCCCCCCCCCCCACACACACACTTGAAATATTTATTTATGTCCACAAGCAGAAGTACAAGGTGTACAAAGGACATAAACACTGCCAGCGCAGTCAGATAAAGGAAAAACAGCCAGTTACAAAGTGCATGTAAGGCAGAGCATTGTTACATACAGCGGCTTCCTATAATCACTGATATTGAGCAGTACCTTGCTAATTGTTTAGCCCTCCTTTTGGAGAGGCCGGCCATTTGAACGGATTTAGGAAATGGTTATGGTATATCTAAACTCTCTAGTGAAAAATGGAGAGCCTAAACATTTATCACTGGTTTGATTGATTGATTGATGTACTTTATTTAGTAAGACATGAGAACAGTACATGGCAGTACATAACAGTACATGGAAGTACAAATTCGCAATACAAGGTCTACTAAACTGGATAGCTCAGTTAAGCACGTAGCTTGTTTAAGATGAGATCCCCATGCACACAAATCATGTTGACATATAAGAGACAGACAGATATACACACTACTATACAGAATGTCATACAATCAGTTTACAGGTTACTGGTATGAAGTATGAAGGGTGAAAAATATGTACAAAAAAAATATGGTAGCGACAGAGTAAATAATATTTACTTAAGTTACACAGATTAACATTTCAGTTATACATTTAACAAGTCAAATGTATGCCTGCATGCTGTCTGAGGCCGGAGACAGACTCATACGCATCTCATTGAAGAAGAGCCTGTATGAAACAGAACAGCTGATCGGGCCGCTGTAACGACATACACGGTTCCTAAATTCAGAGGTTAAGTCTGTGACGCATCACCGCCACAAATAGACATACAGTATTGCCAGGTCTGAAACCCACTTCCGCATACAGACTATTACTTCACTTGGTCTGTGTGTGAGAGAGAGAGTGCTGGCATGTGCGTTTGGCAAAGCATTCCTCAGAATCCACTGACACCTCAAGTCTACTGAACACCACATGTACGGTCTCTCTCGTCACAGTAAATTCTCAATGTAATTAGAGAGGGAAATAAGGTAACTTAATAATGGATATATTGTTGATAATCATATTCTAGGATATTAGCTCACAAGAAGTCTGAGATACCACACTGGAGCCCCTCTATCTGCATGTGGAATCCTGAGATGAGGACGTAGAGCCTCCGTCCAACTCATTTTCTGTTTACCAAAGCAGTGGTTCTCAATCAGTGGTCCCGGGGAGGGTACCAGGGGGTCCCCAGCGAAATTAGTTAACATAGCGTCACAATCATTTTAACCACTTAGCTTTGGCTATTCAAAAATAGCAGATATACAAGCTCATAGCGCGGCACCAAGTTGAGCTTGTAGATTAAGTATGAGCTTGTAGATCTGCTATTTTCAATATAAGTATTGAAAATGTGTGCAAATCTTCATCATTTTAACTTTGCTTCTGGGGGTCCCTGGCACAAAACTTTTTCAGGTGGGGGTCCACGGACAAATGTATATCAATTTAGTGGTCCTTGGCATGAAAAAGGTTGAAAACTTTACTAAAGAGTGAGAGGCAGGGAGACACCGGCACAGTCAAATCACTTTACCTGTGATAGAAAAACAATTTGACCATCTAATACAGTGCTTCTCAACCTTTTTAGGCAGCGACCGCCCAAAATAATCATATTTGAAATGGGGACACCTCCACCCTGATCATTAATCATTTGGAATTGTACGTAGGAGTTGAGGCATTATATTTAGTTTGACTTGACCAAAATAGCAGATCTACAAGCTTGTAGATCGGCTACTTTTTTTTGCCTTTTTCTTATATTATTTGACAATTTGGCCAATGTTTCACCAGTTTTTATAGTATAGTTTGTTGATTACTTTTGATGCAGTGATGGTCTATTTTCTTTTTTCCTTCTTTTTTTAGCGGCGCTAGTTAGCGGCGCTAGCCGCTCTATACCTTTAGGTATAGAGCGGATATTAGCCCTCTATGCCTGGCTTTTGCGTCAACGTTCTGATTGGTCAGGTGCGCCAACGTTCTGATTGGTCAGGTGCGTCAACGTTCTGATTGGTCAGGTGCGTCAACGTTCTGATTGGTCAGGTGCGCCAAAGTTGTGATTGGTCACTATTCATGACATCACTATGATGTCATGAATATAGACAATGACTTCATCTTATTATTCATTTGGCTAAAGTCTCCGTCTAGGTAAGTTATTTAAAGTTAATATGACGAATAGAAAGAGAAAGATACAAGAACAGATGAAGGGTGAATGTATAGAAAGTCTGAGTTCGGGACCCAGTCATCCGTTATGACAGAATGGTTTGATAGAGACGATCGAGAATCCAAGAGTCCGTTAGGTTCTGATTGGTCAGGCCCGTCAAGGTTCTGATTGGTCAGGCCCGTCAAGGTTCTGATTGGTCAGGCCCGTCAAGGTTCTGATTGGTCAGGCCCGTCAAGGTTGTGATTTGTCAGGCAAGGGGACTATTCATGACATCACTATGATGTCAAGGTTTATTTTTTATTTCCTCATGTTTTTTTTTGTATATATTTTTATTTGGCTAAAGTCTCCTTCTAGGTAAGTTATTTAAAGTTAGATCCTCAATTTAACTTTATCTGTCGTCGACGCTCTGATTGGTCAGACCCGTCAACAAAGTGATTGGTCAAGCTTCACATGACACATGGCTATAAACACATTATAAACACATATCGATGACATAATGTATTCAAAGGCGCCGCTACCTTCACACAGGGTGTGATTTTTAGGTATTAAAAAAGGTCTTAAAAGTCCTTAAATAGTCACTTGACTGTCATCTGGGGACCCCCCTGGGGTTCCTGAGCCACAGGATCTAATAGAGGCGCAGGGGTTTGCCCATGGTGCTCTTGATGTGCAGGCTTCTGACGTTCTGCCAGTTCTTCTTCAACAGAGACACCAGGAACATGATGGCCAGGTGGATATTGACCACCAGCTCATCCTCTGTCATGTCCACGTGGCCCACGGCAAGGCCCAGACAAAGCACCTTCTTCAACTGGAACTTGACGGTGGACTTGACCTCGTCCACCTTGGCGTTAAGGTCATCATCGTGGGTGAGCAGGGAGGGGAACTTGCCCTTCTTGTTCAGCCCGGGACCCAACATACGAGGGATCTGCTTGATGAGGGTCTCCGAAGCCAGGAAGGCGTCGTACTTCTTGGCGAGCTTCTTGACAAGCTTTGGGTCCTTGTTGTAGCTTTTGAGGGCTTCGACGTCCATATGGGGGAGTCCAGCAGCCTCGGCCTCGTCGCAGTGCTGCTGGTCTCCCAGGACGCACGCGGAGAACCCGGGCCTGGGAGCGGACGGCAGTCGGACGGTGCCAGAGAAACGCTTGTCTTTCTGCGGATCGTAGTTCTTCAGACCGACCTGCAGTTCCACGGTCTCCACGAACTTGGCCCTTGATCCCTGCTGGATCTCCTTCACTGCTTCACGCAACGTGTCTGTTGTCACCTTGCTCATTTTGGTTGGACATACCTTTCTTCTGCAAAACCTGTGTGTTATGTAAACACCCTGCTTCACCTTATACCTGTATAGGCTGATCAGGGATGTAGGCTGACGTCACACACAACACAAACTGTTGTCATGCACGCACGCCTAAACAGTGGTTCTCAACCTGTGGGTTGGGATCCCCCAGGGGGGTCCCCACATGATTTTTCTTTGGGGGGGGGGGGTCATTGGATGAAAATTTAAGTGACAATTCAAGGACTTTTGTAATACCTTAAAAAGATGTTTTAATAAAAATGAAAAAAGACCATTAAAACTGCATGAAAAGTAAAAAGGTAAAAGTAATACTATACTATGAAAGCTGGTCAAACATGGGCCAAATTGTCAAATAATATAAGAAGTCATTTTTTTAGTTTTTTACAGATTATGAAATGACAGAATGTAAGCTTTCAAATGCCATACATTGAAATATTTCAAGAAGATAGGGCTATTTGAAGAAGCTGAGGAAAAGGGTCTCAACGTCTCAGTATGAGGTAATGGGTGTGAGCAATGGGTTCGGTCAATTAGATTGTCAGCTTTTTGTGTTCTATCATTTAGAAAAACTAGATGTCACGGCCGCATCGGGGCCCTCACATGCGTGCGTGCATGCGTATGTGCGTGTGTGTGCTCACATATCTGCATTTCTGGCCCTGTGGCATAACTACCGAAGGAAAGACATCTTTAGTTTGTTCACTGCCGCCCCTCACACACAACTCAGCCGTAGTTTGTTCACTGCCGCCCCTCACACACAACTCAGCCGTACCCATCAGATGCTATCAGGTGTGTGTCTGTCAGTCTGCAGACCAGACACTGCTGCCTGCAAGGCCTTGAATATCGGAACTCCGTCTTGTCGATCGTTGTCGATCGTTGTCGTTGGCAAAGCGCACACAGTCACGCTGCACGGACAAAGGTATTATCATATCGTTGCTGTCGGGGTGGAAACATAGTGGGCCCCCCAAGAGCGAGGGGCCCACTATGGAGGGGGGGGGGGGTCATGCACTCCGCTACCTACACCCCCCACCCACACACACACACACACACACACACACACACACACACACACACACACACACACACACACACACACACACACACACACACACACACACACACACACACACACACACACACACACACTCACTCTGTACGACCACCCCTGCTTCAAACTTGCAGTACAGTACCAGTCTAACTCGACGGCTCCGCACCAAAAACATACGGGATGTAAATTGAACCCTGATAGTGTTAAAATGGACTAACACTCTCAGGGTTCAACTACGCTACATTAGAAAAACAAATATTGTACTTTTGACTAATTTCTAGGAAGGGAAAAAAATATATGTAAAATCGTTATGACAATTAAGCGGCGCGATCGCTGTAGCGGTGAGCTTGAATTAGGCACACGAACGGGTTTAGGAAATGGTTATGGTACATTTACACTCTCCAGTGAAAAATGGAGAGCCTAAACATTTTTCACTGGTAGCGACAGAGTAAATAATATTTACTTAAGTTACACAGATTAACTTTTCAAAGTCAATGCCTGCATGCTGTCTGATACGCATCTCATTGAAGAAGAGCCTGTATGAAACAGAACAGCTGATCGGGCCACTGTAACGACAAATACACGGTTCTTAAATTCAGTGGTTAAGTCTGTGACGCATCACCGATGCGTCACACCGCCATCACCGTGTTCCAAAAAAAATCACACCCTGTGTGAAGAGAGTGGTGCCTTTGATGAGCCCCGTATTGATGTTGTCATCAATGTTTGTTTATTGGACATACAGACATACACACGGACACACAGACAAAGTCAGATATAGGAGTGGTTGGCACCACTCAATAAAGAAATGATCCCGGCGGATTGACTCTCATGGATATGAAGCATCAACTGACGGTGAGAAAACGCTAATGTTACTTACGCCGAATTAGTTACATTTTCGCCAGATACAGACTGTATCAAATATGAGTGACTGACTATCATAAACGTTACAGAGCCTCCTCCCTGACAATATCGCCGAGACAGTTTGTTTATATTTGGACCACAATTCTTATATGAGACGATTCTAAGATGAGCCAATGTTATTCTCCATAGCGAATACTTCCCAGGGGATGAACGAGTGATGTCAGGACTTCTGTACTCTATTGCCAGGTCTAAAACTCACCTCCGCCTACGTCACAGACTATTACTTGAACACTGAGGTGTAGGAGTAGGGGTTGGGGGGGTTTGTGGCGGTCGGGGGATGATAGTCTGGGATTTCTGGATGAACCTGCCGTCGGGCGCCCTCGGGCGCAGTTCCTGTAGGACGAAGGAATCCTGTGTGGGGGAGGGGGACTGCATATCGACATATTGTCTGTGTGTGAGAGAGAGCGCTGGCATGTGCGTTTGACAAAGCATTCCTCAGAATCCACTGACACCTCAAGTCTACTGAACACCACATGTACGGTCTCTCTCGTCACAGTAAGTCCTCATTCTCAATATAACTCAGAGATTAGAGAGGGAAATAAGGTAACCTAATAATGGATATATTATCGTTAATAATCACACTTTAGGATATTAGCTCACAAGTCTGAAATCCACTCTGAATGTGGAATCCTGAGATGAGGACGTAGAGCCTCCGTCCGTCTCATTTTCTGTTTACCAAAGCAGTGGTTCTCAACCAGTGGTCCCGGGGATCTCCAGTGGTCCTCTTGGGGAGGGTACCGGGGGGTCCCCAGCGAAATGAGTCAACATAGCGTCACAATCATTTTAACCACTTAGCTTTGGCTATTTTTGAAAAATCTTGAAAATGTGTGCAAATCTTTGAATGTATATATATTTTTAAAGCGAACATTTTTAACTCAAATCCTTGCTTCTGGGGGTCCCTGACACAAAACATTTTCAGGTGGGGGTCCGCAGACAAATGTATATCAATTTAGTGGTCCTTGGCATGAAAAAGGTTGAAAACCACTACTAAAGAGTGAGAGTCAATTCTCAACCTTTTTAGGCAGCGACCGCCCAAAATGATCATATTTGAAATGGGGACACCTCCACCCTGACAATCATTTGGAATTGTAGGTAGAAGTTGAGGCATTATATTTAGTTTGACTTTGTTCCACAGATAAATATTCTGATGATAGCAGATCTAAGCTTGTAGATCTGCTACTTTTTTTTTTTTTTTACATTTTTCTTATGTTATTTGGCCAATGTTTCACCAGTTTTTATAGTATAGTTTGTTGATTATTTTGATGCAGTGATGGTCTATTTTTTTAATTTTTTGGGGGCGGTGTAACCGCCCCCTATAAGTGAGGTTTGGACACTTACCAATCCTGCACCGTGATTGGCCAATAGTCTACAACACTAACCCTTCCACAGTCAATGCAAATCTATACTTTTGCAAAGTCAGCCAATCACATTACAGCTTGTGTCATCACCAGCTAGCTGCAATGTGATTGGCTGACTTTGCAAATTCAGGACTGTGATTGGCTAGCGAAACACATGACACATGTGCAGCCCTATGAATAGCAGTATGGACTTGGTTGGATGGAAAAAATTTTTTTTTTAAGTGAGTCATGTTGTGATGACCACACACCGCCCACTTCACACTGGGTGTGATTTTTTTTTAGGTATTAAAAAAGGTCATAAAAGTCCTTAAATAGTCACTTGACTGTCATCTGGGGACCCCTCTGGGGGTCCTGAGCCACAGGATCTAATAGAGGCGCAGGCGTTTGCCCATGGAGCTGATGTGCAGGCTACTGACGTTCTGCCAGTTCTTCTTCAACAGAGACACCAGGAACATGATGGCCAGGTGGATATTGTCCACCAGCTCATGGTGGGTCATGTCCACGTGGCCCACAGTACGACCCAGACAAAGCGCCTTCTTCAACTGGAACTTGATGGTGGACTTGACCTCGTCCACCTTGTCGTTAAGGTCATCATCGTGGGTGAGCAGGGAGGGGAACTTGCCCTTCTTTTTCAGCCCGGGACCCAACATACGAGGGATCTGTTTGATGAGGGTCTCCGAAGCCAGGAAGGCGTCGAACTTCTTGGCGAGCTCCTTGACAAGCTTTGGGTCCTTGTTGTAGCTCTTGAGGGCTTCGACGTCCATGTGGGGGAGTCCAGCAGCCTCGGCCTCGTCGCAGTGCTGCTGGTCTCCCAGGACGCACACGGAGAACCCGGGCCTGGGGGAGGACGGCAGTCGGACGGTGCCAGAGAAACGCTTGTCTGTCTCCGGATCGTAGTTCTTCAGAATGACCTGCAGTTCCACGGTCTCCACTAAGCCTCTAGGCGTGGTCCTTGATCGCTCCTTGATCTCCCTCACTGCTTCACGCACCTCGTCCTTTGTCACCTCGCTCTTCATTATGGTTGAACGTGCCTTTCTTCTTTCTACACTCTCTCTCTCGCTCTTCACCTTTATAGGCTGATCAGGGATGTAGGCTGACGTCACACACAACACATGATTTTTTGGGGGGGGTCCTCGGATGACAAAAAAGTGACAATTCAAGGACTTTTAAGACATTTGTAATACCTTAAAAAATTGTTTTAATAAAAATGAAAAAAAGACCATTCAAACTGCATCAAAAGTAAAAAGGTAAAAGTAATACTATACTATGAAAGCTGGTCAAACATGGGCCAAATTGTCAAATAATGTAAGAAAGGGGCAACATTTTGGAAAATAGCTGATCTACAAGCTCACAAAGCCTCACAACTTGTAGATCTGCTATTTTCGTAATGCCTCAACTCCTACAATTCAAAGTGCTTGTCAGGGTGGGGGGTCCCCAGTTCAAATATGATTATTTTGGGGGGTCGTGGCCTGAAATGCAGACTTTGTCACATGTGACGATGAGACATCACATGTGACAAAGTCTGCATTTTCATGTGAATATGTGACCTCGTAAAGTGCTTTGATCCTCGTACTGGCGCTGGTAGCTCTGTCGGTAGAGCACAATAGGTAGGCCTATTTGAAAAAGCTGAGGAAAAGGGTCTCAAAGTCTCAAAATCAAAGATTTTTGCACTATGAGGTAATGGGTGTGAGCAATGGGTTCGGTCAATTAGACGGTCGGCTTTTTGTGCTCTATGTTGTGAGCTTGTAGATCTGCCATTTTCAAAATGTAACATGTGCCACAATAAATTAGTTTACATGTCACACAGGTGATCTCACCAAACTGCAAATCCGCCGTGCATCAAGACTCAATTATATGCACATGAATAAACATGTCGCTAAGCAACCCAAACAAATATACAGACACATTTAAAGCTGCAATCCGGTTTCTTATTTGAACCACTTAAACCCTACAGTGTATGACCAGATTCCCAAGGGCTCTACGCTAGGCCCCCACCTGTTTTCGCTAGACACTAATATATTTGCAGAAAATACAAGCTCACACCGCATTTTCAAGTCAAACGGCTCAAGTCCAAGTCATATCACGACTTAAGAGTTGCAAGTCCTTTTTTTATTTGATCAAGTCTAATGTCATCAAATTTGTGAGTCGAATCCAAGTCATGTTACTCGAGTCCATACCTCTGATACATGTGCTGTGGTGCTCTACTCTTCCACTGAGACATTTAGAGCCTGGTGTCGGGTAGTACACCTGTTAGTGAGTGCAATATCTCACTGGCCAAGCGGGGATAGTGAGGTGGGGACTTGGGACTCGAGACTCGACTTGGACCGAGTCCCAATTTTGATGACTTTAGAAATGCTTGATCAAATCAAAAATAGACTTGGACTCGACTTGGGACTTGAATACCAAAGACTTGTGACTTGACTTGACTTGAGCCCTCTTGACTTGGGAATTCAAGTCTTTTCAAGTCACTTAATACTTCACAGCAAGCCCAAATATTAAAATGTTTAAAAAGTGTCCCATCAACTATAAATGTTATTAGTCAAAAATCCTGGTCGTTCCTGAAGAGGAACAAAAAGAATGCGCTGTCATCTTAGCCGAGCCCACAGCCTCAAGCTTTTCAGGCCGTGACCCCCCAAAATAATCATATTTGAACTAGGGACCCCCAACCCTGATAAGAGATGAGGCATTATTATTTTCGGTTCCACAGATAAATATCGTGAAAATAGCAGATCTACAGTAAGTAAGCTCACAACGCCTTGCAACAAAGCAAGGCGTTGTGAGCTTGTAGATCTGCTGTTTTCAAAGTTTTTGCCTCTTTCTTATATTACTTGACAATTCGTTGACAACAATTGTCACTTCACTGTGATCTGGGGACCCCCTAAAGTCACGTGGGGACCACCCTGGGGTTCCCAACCCACAGGTTGAGAACCACCACCGTAGAGTGTATGAACTCAACCGGAACAAACTGAAGAAGAACAAAAAGAACGTGCTGTCATCTTAGCCGAGCCCTACAGGCAGTGTTGCCAGATTCTGTGAGAGAAACAAGCAACCAGGTCTAGGAAAACCAGCCCAAAAGAAGCGACTATATGGGCCACATGAGCACTTTAACATATACATCAGCTATTTGAAAATAGCAGATCTACAAGCTCACAACGCGTCGCATTGTGAGCTCGTAGATCTGCTATTTTCAAATAAAATCTTGCGGGGAAATTATAATAAGCAGATATGGCAACCCTGCCTACAGGACCTGAGGGAGGAACACAAACAAGGGGAGTGAGTAAACAACAAACAGACACACAAACACAGCGCCCCCTGTGGGCCAGGCCAAAAGGGTCTGTGACAAGCCGTATCGAAGTCTGGTCTCCTATGTGGGAGACCGGGTTCAAATCCTGGGTAAGACGTGACACGTATGGATTGCAACTTTAATCACTTCCGATCAGACGAGTAATCATCTAATGACTCATTACAGCGAGTGGAGAGAGAGAGAGAGAGAGAGAGAGAGAGAGAGAGAGAGAGAGAGAGAGAGAGAGAGAGAGAGAGAGAGAGAGAGAGAGAGAGAGAGAGAGAGAGATGGCATCCTCTCAGACAATAGGCAGCAGTTTGGTTTGTCAGTCAACAGATGCCGTCAGTTTCTTTTTCACCCATCCACATTCATTTCCATAATACAGCGTCTGACTTATTAAAGGGATAATCCCCTTATTATATCGCCACCGTCGTGGAATCCCCAGGGGAGTTTGTGCCTCTGTGTTTGTGTGTGTGTGTGTCTGTGTCTGTGTGTGTGTGTGTGTGTGTGTCTGTGTGTCTGTGTGTCTGTGTGTGTGTGTGTGTGTGTGTGTGTGTGTGTGTGTGTGTGTGTATGTGTGTGTATGTGTGTGTGCATGAGTGTGAGGAGGGCGGGGACATTTGTGAACCTGAATGAACCCGTATACCCCCCTCCCCCCCATCCTCGGTGGCTTTCACTCATGCAAATGACTAATAGCGTATCCACTCGCACAGGGTCTGATTGGCATGTGCGCGGAGAGGATGCGACGATATGCCATGGCTGTCAAGGTGTGTGTGTGTGTGGGGGGGGAGATCAGAGCGATTCACACACACACACACACACACACACACACACACACACACACACACACACACACACACACACACACACACACACACACACACACACACACACACACACACACACACACACACACACACACACACACACGACAGTACGACGTCGACATCCAACTATAAATCTGGCATAACTTTAACGGCAACCCCTGAACCTAACCTCTAAATGCCTAATATAACCCTAAACCCAACCTGAATCTTTACCTACTCTAGCCTAATTGTAAGCCTAACTCCCCAAATTGTTTTTAACCATAAAATAACCATTTCTCTGAAGACTTTAGGAAAAACTTTCCTTGCAATGTCTATTGCTCAAATTATACAGGTACTTGTGGGCATTTTGGCCATCGCTAGGCTAGCACAGTGGGGCACGCAGTGGCTCCGGACATAGAGCTGCCGCTTGGGAAACGGAAGGTTCTCAGTTCGATCCCAGGCTCCCCTAGAGATAGTGTTGAAGTGTTCTTTGACCAAGACGCTGAACCCCGTAATTGCTCCCAAAGAGCCTATCATGGCCACTGTGAATGTAATGCACGTTGTGCAAGATAGGGCCCACAGGGTCCATGTCAATCAGTGTCTGAGTGGACCACTCAGCACTGCATTTTAATCACCATTAGAGGCTGAGATGAGGATCATCTTGCTCCATTTACCGGGCCGTACCACCGTCTCTATAAATCACCTTGGGTGCCGCCATGCCATTAACATAATGGAAACAAGCAGTGGGGGGAAGTAACATTTCGTTGCTGTCGGGCAGAAACCTCATATATCCATATTTAAACGTATGTGTTTTTTCATAAATTAACACTCTACTTGATCATACTACAGCCATACCACAAGCTCGAAACGTAACGTTTGATAGCTGGATCTGATACTTTTGATACTTTTGAATTTGAATCCCGAAAAGCCACAGTTTTGGACATCCTCCTGCACACAGGTTTGCCCTGATGACAAAAGTCCAGGTGTGATGGTGGGATTTTGGCAATGTTATACGACTATACAAAAAAAAAAGCATTTTCCAATACCAAGGCAAAGTCTAAACCCTTGACATATTAATAATATTTTAATCAGTTTCAACCTGGCGTCCCTATTTTTGGCACGTCATTCATGTCGCATTTCCAGCTTGCTATTTTTGATACTTTTGTGTGACGCTGTAGTATGATCAAGTAGGGCATTATGGAGACGTTAACTTTTTATGCCTGACAGCAAGCAACAATAATTATATGAAAATGACTTAAAAAGGTGACATTCTGGTAACATTTATAGAACAAATGTACCGTTTATGAGAATCCCAAATGAGAAGATACAGTAAGCACAGCCCCCCCCCCCCCCCCCCCCCCCCACATTATTTGAATTTGAAATGATCTGCCCTGCCTTTCAGAAAGCAGCAGTGGTGTTGGCTGTTTGCTGCTGTGCTACTTACTGTAAAAAGGTCCAGGGAGGAAGTCCTGGTGACTGCACCTTTCATCACGTATGTACCCAAGACAAATGAGAGCAATTTCATACACAGCAGCCTTCGCCCCTGTTCACTTCACTTCTCTCACACACACACACACACACACACACACACACACACACACACACACACACACACACACACACACACACACACACACACACACACACACACACACACACACACACACACACACACACGCATATACGCACCCGTAGACACACGCAGATATGACATCATATGGCCACAACAACGCACAATCACACACGCAACAAACTACAAGTGCACATGCGGCACACACAGACAGACTATGACACACGCGCACACACACGTGCGCACACGCACACAAACACACAAAGGCAGGGAGGCCGACAGGATTTGATCAATAGTGTTGTGTGGGGTGTGTGTATGCACTCTGTAGAGCGGCCACACATTGCAGGGTTGCAGGCTGAATAATTGGATCACAGGACCATCATATACCACACCTATACCAGCACAATACAGCATCAATAACATCACACCACACCTGCGGTACTGCAGGGGTTCTCAAACTGTTTCATGTCAAAGACCCCGAAATGTATGTGTATTTGGCCGCGGAACCCAATCTGAAAATATTGAGAGAGATTTCGGTTGTGAAAATGCTTTAAGAACATTCAAAATTGTACGAGATAAAAAAAATACATATATATAAACCTGCAAAATGACTATTGCCAACCTAGCATTTCAGCACCACAGGGAATGAACAGTGACACACACGCACGCATGCACGAGCACGCGCACGCGCACGCACAAACACACACACACACACACACACACACACACACACACACATAAAGCATGTGCGTGTCACAATCACCATCGTTTCCATGTTGAAAAAAATGTTCATGCATTTTGAAATATTTTCATAAATAGTGGAAGTAGCCAATCTACAAGCGATTGCGAGTTGAGCACGTCGGTGCATCTTTACCGTAGAAATGCATGGCATTTATTTTGCAATTATTTTTTGACTAATTGTTGACTAAAACTAGATTAAACCTAATTATATTGAAATGACTCAAATGTGACCAATGCAGATTTGAGTCAAGATTAAATCTCAGTTGGCTACTAAAATTGATGTGTGAATGTGCATGTGCACCTGCCTGCAGGTGGCGGGTGCTAGTCTGGTCTATGTGCACGTGAGTGCATGTGAAAATGCATGCACCTTAGCTCACCATGATCATGCTGCTGTCTGTTCTAATACCTCTGCAAGAGTCTATTTTTTGCCTCAATCTCCTCTCCCCTCCTTTCTTCTCCTCACCTCACCTCACCTCTCCAGCTCAAATCAGTTGCCCTGATGCTATTAGGTCGTGTGAGTTTATACAGAGTGGTCCAGCATTGCGATGCCACTGTGTCATGCCAGAACTAGAGCAGAGGGGTGAGAAAGAGAGGAGAAGACAATAGGAGAGAAAGATGCTGCAAAAACATTCGAAAGGGTAAAATGGAGCACAGGAGAGAAAGAGGGGAGGAGGAGGAGGAGGAGGAGAGAGGATAAACGAAACAATACGAATATGGGTGCGGGCACAGGCGGAGGATGCTCGGCTAGACGAGGGCATCGGGTACGCCGTGTCCTTAAAAATCCTCAGCGGTGAGGGGAGCTGAGGAGAGAGAGAGAGAGAGAGAGAGAGAGAGAGAGAGAGAGAGAGAGAGAGAGAGAGAGAGAGAGAGAGAGAGAGAGAGAGATGGAGATGGAGGGAGAGAGGGAGAGAGAGAGAGAGAGAGAGAGAGAGAGACACAGAGACAGAGACAGAGAGAGAGAGTAATGGAGTGAGTAGGCGGGGTGTGAAAGAGAGGATGGCGAGGCTGCAAGCAGTGTTGCCATATCCGCTTATTATAAGCGACTTATAATTGTTTGCGCTTGCTTCCCTAATTTTTAAATCAGTGGTTCTCAAACATTTTCATGTCCAAGACCCACAAATGTATAACTACTTGGCCGCGGACCCCCATCGGAGAATATTTTGTGCCAGGAAGATTTGTGTAGTTAAAATGTTTAAATAATATTTGAAATATTTATAATTCCATGTCAAGATTTTGACTAACCGTACCCTAACTGATTCTGATGCTATATCAACAAATTTAGCTGGGGACCCCTTTGTGTGATAATGGGCTCTTTTTCAAAGACCTGTGCTTGTTTCTCTCAAAAAAAATCTGGCAACGCTGGCTGTGAGCAGTGCGGCATGGAGGGGAGGGTTTAGTAATGAGGTTAGTAAACCAAAAGATAAAGTGAGAGCGACCGCGCCCCCCCCCCGCCACCCCACTCCGAAACGCGTCCACATTATGAGAGTCCGCCGACCGAACCAACGTAACAGATTAACCGTGATATACTGGCCAGATGGGCGATGATTTAAGCTTTAAGTGTGTGTGTGTGTGTGTGTGTGTGTGTGTGTGTGTGTGTGTGTGTGTGTGTGTGTGTGTGTGTGTGTGTGTGTAACGTGCGCTATAAACTCCTGAGTATGAGTCCATTTCTGCAGTTGGTAATCCTGTTTGTCTGTAGTGAGTGAGGGCTCCAAATCGAGGCAATTTAAAAGGGCATGAAATCCTACAAACATGGCAGGCTGCATAATCGCTGTAGTTCAGGGGTCTTCAACAGGGGGTCCGGGACCCCTAGGGGGTCCTCAGAGCTAATATAGGGGGTCCACCAAATCTTTGTGTGATAGGATTTAGTTTTTTTTTTACATTAACCACTTGCACCCTAAAATTCCTTTTCCGAGGGGAACATTAGCCGAAAATAGCAGATCTACAAGCTCTTCGTTGAGAGCTTGTAGATCGGCTATTTTTGGCAAAGAGGCTATAAGTGTAGAGAGAAAAAATAGCAGACTAAGTAAAAAAAAAAACTTTAATCTGAAACACAATTTTATACAATATAGAGTAGGGGGTCCCTGCTTCATCTCTCTCTCAGCTAGGGGGTCCTTGGCCTGAAAACGTTCAAGACCCCTGCTGTAGTTAGTACATGTATGTAAGCAACACAGCTGCAGCTAATAATGGGTGTGTTACATGTTAGGAGTCAATACGTTCACGCTTGCACATTGGCATGCCCTTGGCTCTGGACACTCCTGTGGACATCTATTAGTCATTTGTTTGGTGCAGCTGTGTTGCTTGCTAGTCTGCCATGTTTTTAATCTGCTGTAGTTTTTTTTTTTAACCTGAACTAGAAAACTAGAAAATGACAAAATCCGCCTGCGGTTTCATGTCCCTTTAAAGGAATCCTCTATGTGCTTCTTGTCTAGATTCACAATTACTCAATTATATATATACAATATATATACACACACACACACACACACACACACACACACACACACACACACACACACACACACACACACACACACACACACACACACATATATATATATATATATATACACACACGTGCCTGTTAAAGGCAGATCGCACGCACGCACGCACACACACACGCACGCACGCACACACACACACACCGCTTTTAAGAGCTTTGACATTTTCCCAGTTATTACTGTGGTGTCACCCTGCCGCCTCTCTAGTTCATTCCTTCTCGCTTCGTCTCTCTCTCTCTCTCTCTCTCTCTCTCTCTCTCTCTCTCTCTCTCTCTCTCTCTCTCTCAGAAGATTTGTGGTGTGAACTGCAGTGCATGACAGAAAGAACAGTTTGCACCGACTGTCTGTCTGTCTGTCTGTCTGTGTCTCTTTGTGTTCCTGTCTGTCTTGTGTGTGTGCGCGTGTGCGTGTGCGTGTGTGAGAGTGTGCATCGGAGGTGCAATTCATTTATCCGCACAAGCATGGGTGTGAATTTGCACGAGTGCATGTGTGTGTTTGTGCATAATGCATATACGCGCGTGTGTGTGTGTGTGTGTGTGTGTGTGTGTGTGCGCGCACACGCACGCACGAGTCATGCTGTGTTTTTTTGTCACTGTGATACAACTGTGACAGCCCGTCTTCTTTTGTGTTTTCTTCTTCCAGAGCACGCTGTCCCCAGATGAACAAATGTCACGCTACCCTGACAACTCCTCTCCTCTCCTCTCCTCTCTCCTCTCCTCACTTCATCTCTCTCTCCACCCCCCCAACTCACCTCACGTTACCTGTCATACCCACTCAATTCCTAGTATTTTCTCTCAATTTATCCCATGTCTTCTTTTCCTCCTGTGCACTCTCCTCTCCTCTCCTCTCCTCTCCTCTCCTCTCCTCTCCTCTCCTCCTGTCTACACTGATAGGGAACATGCATCTACAGTATTGTGTTGGGTTCAGAACACCATGTTCTTCACAGTGCTTTTGCTTTAATAAGCCAATCAACACAGCACACTGTTCAGAACATGTATGTGAATGGAGGAAGTGCTGATGCAGCCCAAGGTGCCAAGTGAGGACAGAGAGAATGCCATCTTACACAGCCCAGTCTGTCTGTCTGTCTGTCTGTCTGTATATCTCACACACAAACACGCACGCACGCACGCACGCACGCACGCACGCACGCACGCACACGCACACGTCCTTATATGTCCTTTCAAAGTCCTGCGATTCCAGCTTTCATCACTCACTACCCCCCTTTTTTGTTTAACCACCTGAAGGTCTGCTCTGCCATCGACTGCAGACAGACAGACAGACAGACAGACAGACAGACAGACAGACAGACAGACAGACAGACAGACAGACAGACCGAATGGTTCACAGTCAGAAAGACACTAACACATAATGGATTAGCAGTCTGACAGTGAGAGAGAGAGAGAGAGAGAGAGAGAGAGAGAGAGAGAGAGAGAGAGCTGCGTCAGACATCAAAGCCCGACTGGTGCAGTCTCGGATTTCTTGCAAATCACTCCTGCACTGTGCACGCACGCACGCACGCACGCACGCACGCACGCACCGGACACAGTCTAGAGTTACACCTCCTAGTTCAGGCCCCCCGAATCCCAACACAATACAGTAGTATCCCCCACTCTCTCTCTCTCTCTCTCTCTCTCTCTCTCTCTCTCTCTCTGCTGTGTATTGTCGTTCCGCACATTCACTGTTGCTTCGCCTATTTATTCACTCGTTTGAAGTGTTATGTTTTAACAATTGGACTAAAATATCCCCCACCCCCCTCCCTGGGTCACCTGTGGTCCCACTTTAACCTCCTATCGCACACACATACTGCACGCACGCACGCACGCACGCACGTTCACACCACCCTCGTGTCACCGCTGTGTCATTTCAGCTAAGCGTGCCTGTCATTTCTCTGATGTCTTATGACTGGGCTGTGTGCGTCATCGTGAGGGGCTTACTCAACACAGAAGCCCCCTGCCACACACACACACGCACACGCACACACACAAAATACAACCACCTCAATTGTATACGTTTCATTGTACTAACATACTCTACCATACAGATTGGACAGAACACATTTTATTCACTAAAGAAAATGACCTAATAGACTCTTAACCACCCTATATGTACTTTGCTGACTGGGGTCCAACAGGGCTATACTAGGTCTGCTAAGTGTTTCCCTCTACATCAAATCTCTTCGCTGAAAAACGCCGATCTACAAGCTCTTTGAGCTATTTCACCAAATGTTTGCCCCCAACATTTGCCCCAACGGTTCAAGTGGTTTAACCCATTAAGACCTGGAACGCATCTGTGTCACTTTAGATTTCTTTGGCTATTCAAAAATAGCAGATATACAAGCTCATAGCGCGGCACCGAGTGCCGCGCTATGAGCTTGTAGATCTGCTATTTTTGAAAAATGTTGAAACATTTTTTTTTTTTTTCCCCAAAAACTGTTAGGATTTAGGATCTTTTTAAGAATAAATTCAAACACAATTGCATTGATAGACAACACACACACACACGCACGTACACACACACACACACACACACACACACACACACACACACACACAAACACACACACACACACTGCACGCAAAGCTTTCTCCGTCGTATCCATTCATGGAAGTGCTAACTGTAAGGATCTATTTGCGGTGATGACTTCAGTTGAGCCGCGCCGCATGCAGCACAGGGCCATGTATGTGTATCTCCATTACAGTACATACTACAGTCACACTGTACGCCAGGGCTATGTTTGACCGAGTGCCGGGGGGGAGGGGCTACACTTTCTGCTGCCTGCACTGAATGCTTTTAACCCATTGAGGACTGAGGTTCCTGAGATTCTGCAAAATGTCTTCTAAATCCTAAACGGTTTTCTGAAAAACGTAATGTTTCTATATCAGTGGTTCTCAAACTGTTTCAAGGACCCCCAACATGCTATGAATTTGGCCGCGGACCCCCATCTCAAAATATTTCGTTCCAGGGACCCCCAGAAGCAAAGATTTGAGTTAATGTTTGCTTTAAAAGAATATATAATATTCAAAGATTTGCACACATTTTCGCGATTTTTCAAAAATAGCAGATCTACAAGCTCGTAGCGCAGCACTCGGTGCCGCGCTATGAGCTTGTATATCTGCTATTTTTGAATAGCTAAAGTGTAAAATAATGATTTTTAGCTCAAATGAAAAGGTGACACAGATGCGTTCCAGGTTAATGGGTTAAGTGCAAAGGCTTGCCTTACCGCACTGTTTCTCGAGCACTGGGTCGGGGCCCATATTTGGGTCACGGACCCATTTTAATGTCCCCCTTCTTTTTAATGTTGTTTTAACGTTTCCTACAAACAATGTTTTTAACATTATTTCAAAACATAAAATACAAATTTTCTTTCCAGAACATTACAAAAGGCAGACATGTCATTCTACCCCATGCTAGAGAAGCAGTCTGACAAGTTTGACAGATATATGGGCCCTGAGTATCTTGAAGACGAGGCCCATTGCAAGTTGCTGCACTCTGTCCTCTATACCTTGAGCCAGCCTATAGCAAAGTGAGCTATAGGGGCTTTCGGAAAAGTGAATGCTTTTCATTTAGTGCGGCATCAGAGCTGACACCTGTACTGTATGTACAGGGACGTCACGGGCTCTCAGAAGGTGGGGGGATGGACTTTTGGTGGACTATTACTATACCTCTTATTTTACACTTTGGCTGTTCAAAAATAGCAGATATACAAGCTCATAGCGGGGCACCGAGTGCCGCGCTATAAGCTTGTAGATCTGCTATTTTTGAAAAATCGTGAAAAACATTTGTAACTGTCAAATGTAAACAAATTTTGTATTTTCAAAATTTTGCTTTTTTTGGGCGGATTTTGTTAGTTTTCTTTTCGTGTTTTTTTTTAGGGTTAGGATTATTTAATTCTTATTTTTACCTGATTTTACCAATTTATTATCACATTTTTTTTTGCACAGGGGGGTATGAAATCACGGATCTGTGAGAGTGAGGGTGTCGTGCCGCACGCACAGTGAATGGCCGTGACGCCCCTGGCAAGAATAAGTCGATGGCGATTGTAGAACATTCTGTCAAAAACTCATCGTCTCCCGAGGAACACGCTCCCTGTTTGGCCCTGATCACTCAAGTTCCACATGACAGCACCACAAACAAATAGTCTCTCAACATCGGTTCCGGGGACCACCCCAGGGGTCCAAGTGGACCCCTACGGGTCTGTAACTCTGACAGTGTATAAATGGAACCAAATGGACCCTATATCCTCAGTGCTTGCGAGTGTACAAATGAAACCAAATGGAGGGGTCCAGTTGTACACTCTTGGAGTTACACACCCATAATGGTCTATTTGGACCCCTGATGGTCCCCGGAACTGACGTTGAGAAAATGTGGTGTACTGCTTATCGTCTCTGTTGGGCAGAAACCTTGTATCTGCATATTTCCTTTTTTTTGCGTACATGAATGTCATACTTCATCGTACGACAGTGTCACTCTAATGTAGCCGATCTACATGTTCACAACGCGTTGCGATGCAACACGTTATGAACTTGAAGATCTGCTATTTTTGCAATTTGTTATATTATATTTTTAAGTAAAAGTTGTTAAATCTGTCTGTGGGTTTTATAAATATTGAACCAACGAAAGAACTTGATACTAAAATAGTCTCAAAAGTTCCTAAAAAGTAACAATTTTGTTCCACCCGACAGCGACGATATCTGCGTCATTATGATCAGTAAGTGTGATTCTACAGACTGACCTTTGGACGTGAAAGGAACCTGGAAATCCACAATGAATCGATTTATTGTTCAGCGTTCTATTTCTGTGAAACCACTCGACAGGAAATCACAAGAAACGCTTGTTTTTTTTGTGAATAGAGAATCACACACACACACACACACACACACACACACACACACGCGGTCACATGTTTTAGTTCCGATGGCAAAAAACAACAACAACAGCATTCTTTGCTAATAGCCTGGTTAAATGCTAACCATGCCTGGAATGCAAGCACGCGTAGGCCACTGTTATCACAACTTCATCATATGAGCCAGCTTAACACACGCACACGCAAGCACATTGTATTACTATACTTGGGAGGACAGGACTGTGCTGTTGTCATTCTTAAGTTATACTTAATATCTCTAAACCTAACTAAACAAAACCTATCCTATCCTCTAAATGCCTAATCCTAAACCTAACCCCAACCTGAATATTTTCTTAATTGTATGTCTAACCATGAAAATGTTTACCATAAAACAACATTTCAACAAACAACAGGAAAATGATCCTAACAATGTCTACTTTTGAAATTCTACTATACTTGTAGTGCACATTTGGCACTCAAAAGCAGAGAACATGCACGCACGCACGCACGCACGCACGCACGCACGCACACTGTACAAACAGAAACAAACAGAAACAAACAAACAAACACACAAACAAACAAACAGTGGCAGACATGAACGGGAGACAGTCAAGATTAGGCATTAAAGGCTGCACATACTGTATACCTTAGGCATGTAAATGTCACTGCTATTTGCAGTTTACACAGGTGAGTACACACACACCTGCTCCCAGAAGTGAGCAGGTGTGTGAAGTCCCCCCGGGCTTCTACACTCGGTTCTCTCCCTTTTCCCCCTCTACACCAAAGCCCTTTGCTGAAAATAGCCCATGTACTGTACGAGTTGTGAGCTTGCACATTCAAATTCAAATAACCAAAGTATAAAATAGGGGTTTCGTAATAATAAAAAATAACTAGTAACTAAAGCTGTCAAATAATTATAGTGGCGTAGAAAGTACAATATTTTCGTTCAAGGTTCACTTTATTTGTCGTTTACATGCTTGCACATGAAACAAAAATACTCGTACTCAGGACCAGCATCGTACACTAAAATAACTATCAATACATAAAAAATAAGCATACAATCCTAAAGTGCAGTGAATTAAAACTGAGCAGCATATTAAAAACAGTAGCATCCAGCATTTATCAAAACAAGATAACATGGCAGCATGACATACTGTATAAAAGCACTGCAGGGAGTAGAAGTGTAAAGTATCCATAAATGTACATACAGTACTCAAGTAAAGTCAAAGTACCTCAAAATTGTACTCAAATGCAGTGATTGAGTGAAGTTACTTCCCATCACTGTTTGGGAACGACTGCGCTATAGCAGAGGTCTTCAACAGGGGGTCCGGGACCCCTAGGGGGTCCTCAGAGTTACTAGGGGGTCCGCCAAATCTGTGATTTTTACATTAACCACTTCACCCAAACATCCCTATTCTGAGGAGAACTTTAGCCAAAAATAGCAGATCTACAAGCACACAACGCCTCACGCTGCGAGGCGTTGTGCGCTGGTAGATCTGCTATTTTTGGCAAAGTGGTTTGGTATAGGGGAAAAAAAGAGCAGACTAAGTACAGAGTGAAAGGTCAGGTTTACTAAGTGTTGTTTAAGTACATGGTTAAATGTCTGGAAATACACATTAACATGAATCCAACATGATAGTGCTGTGAAACAAGTCTATGAAGCTGCCTATGAAATCTATGAAAAAATAAATATTTTATACAATATATAATGGGGGTCCCTGCTTTATTTCGCTCTCAGCCAAGGAGTCCTTGGCCTGAAAACGCTGAAGACCCCCATGCGCTATAGGGTTCATGTGGCTAAATACTTCCGAATCGAAAGTGTGAGCTTGAAAAGCGCACGCACATTGAGACGTATTTGAAATGCCACCGTTTCAGACTGTGATTACATGTGATTAGATAAGAGCACGAGGTAGGATACTGCTGACAGAGAGAGGAGGGGGGGGGGGGGGCAGAGTTCAGCTCAGGTCTGGGAGCTGTCACAACAGGACAGCTTTACCACATGTCAACCTGAGCTGAGACCCCCGGGGGGTGGGGGGGGGCTCTACACCTGACCTAGTAACAGGTTCACTCTGGAGGATTAGAGACACAGAGTGTGTGTGTGTGTGTGTGTGTGTGTGTGTGTGTGTGTGTGTGTGTGTGTGTGTGTGTGTGTGTGAGAGAGAGAGAGAGGAGAGGGGGTGGGCAGTGGTGAGGTCGGGAACAAATACCGCTTTTCCATCGGTGTGGGACGGGGTCCTATCCATTCTAATTTTCAATGCAGTGGTCAACACTAACACTAAGAATATTATTGATAATGTAACATTAATATAACAATAAAATTATGTGAAATAAAATAAAAAAATGCCATGGTATTTCTGGGCTTTCTGTTTAGGAATCACTGGCCTAGACTCCACAATGGTGGACTTTACTTCTACCACTCGAAGGTCCCCTTTTTGAACCGAGGACAGAGTGCAGCAACTTTTAGATTTAATACTGACATGATATTGACCATGATACTGACATACTGACATGATACTGACATGATATTGACCATGATACTGACATACTGACATGATACTGACATGATATTGACCATGATACTGACATACTGACATGATACTGACATGATATTGACCATGATACTGACATACTGACATGATACTGACATGATATTGACCATGATACTGACATAATACTGACATGATATTGACCATGATACTGACAATGCTACTGACAATGCTACTGACATGCTACTGACATGCTACTGACATGCTACTGACATGCTACTGACATCATACTGACCATGATACTAACCATGATACTGAACATGATACTGAACATGATACTGAACATGATACTGAACATGATACTGAACATGATACTGACGATGATACTGACCTTGATACTAACGTACTAATGCTGACATGATACTGAACATGATACTGACGTGAATGTTAGGCTGGACCGATGCTGAGAAGCCAAACGTGCCGGGGACCCAAAAGCAAAGACACAGAGACAGGAATAGGGGTAAAAGGAATTTTATTAAATAAAACGTTACGGTGGGGTCCTGGGGAGGTGAGAGGGTTTTTGGAATCCAGGGAGTAAGGAAGCGGAGCGCTGGTGGAGAGGGCTGAGGAGTGTGGATGGAGCTGGGAGACACTGGGTTTGAGGAGGAGGGAGCCTGGAACAAAATGAGAACAAAGTTAGCATCAAACATACAAAGTAGCTTTTCAGAGAACACTCAGGAACACTAGTTAACAGCCGGCAACACTAACCACAGTAGTTAATATTCAAGCATCGGGCGTCGGTTCTCAGCAGCTTATATTGGCCAGCTCCTGATGATGGAGATGTGGAGCAGCCGGGCTGATTGGGACCAGCCACACCTGAGCTGGCTGCTGGCTGAGGGAGACGGCCGGCCCTTGCCCTTATATGGCGTGCAGGGGAGGGACCAGGAACGTGTGGCACAACAGTGATACTGGCCATCTCATATCTCCCTGGGAATTAGGCAAAATAATTGCATAATAATCACATACTACCAGGCAGAGCATTTTAATGTAAAATATGATATTTGGAAATCGATGAGATGTTTTCAAAATGATTTAAGCAACACAATACACAATAAAAAATAAAAATTACATTTTAATTGGAAGTATGGGGCTGTAAGAGACCTGGATATTGGATAGGGGGCACTGGCCCAAAAGAAGTTGAGAAACACTGGTAAAAGACGCACGACAAACCCGGATGCACCTCGGTGGATTCGAACCCTTAGCCTCCGCGGTGGTGAGCAGGGACTTTACCACTGTGCCACCCAAGTGATTCAGTTCAGGTCCCCCCCAAAAAAATCTACTGTACGTAATACATTTTTCAGTATTTCATGTGATAATATTTCCTTTGCAAACATTAACAGTACAGTATGTGCATGTTTGTTGCTTTGCCTTTTTGTAAACAACAAAAACGAGGGAGGTGGTACTGCTAAATGGCTTTCCCCAGCTAAGTCCACCCCCCCCCCCCCCCTTTCTTTGTTGTTTTCTCATGCCCCCCATGTAAAGCGTCTTTGGGTACTCTGAAAAGCGCTATATAAATTTGAGATATTATTATTATTATTATAACTCAGAGTTTACGTGCCAATATTTCCTCTGCTCTCATGACATTGCATTTCTTTGTGCTCCTACAGTATGCGGAAGTGCATGCATGTGCGTGTGTGCATGTGCACGTGTGTGTGCGTGTCTGCGTGTGTGTGTGAGTGTGTGTGTGTTAGCTTTGGTTATGTATTTCAGACCACTGACCTTTCCCAAAGGTTTCATTGTCCAGTTGTCCAAACGCACGCATGCACGCACGCACGCACGCACACGCACACAGGCTGTGTGTATAGGTCGTCATGCTGCAACTCCAAACAGCCCAATTAAATGTGTGATCATGCCAGCGCTCGGCCCCAGTCCCATTTCTATTCAGGAGCAGAATGACAAACTTCTACTTGACTTGTCATTGACTTCAAATAGAAGCTCACTCAAACTCACTGACCCCCCCTCACACACACACGCACACGCACACGCACACGCACACGCACACGCACACGCACACGCACACGCACACACACACACACACACACACACACACACACACACACAAAAATAAATACAAAATAAAATAACAGTAATAATTGTGGTACCAATGATACAAATGAATGCTCTGTTCGATTTAGTGTAGCACAGTGGTTCTCAAACTTTTGAATTTCAAGGACCCCCATAACTCTGACAGTGTACGCTCTCAGAGTTATACATCCGTATGGGGCCATTTGGATTGGAACCCCCTCAAGGAACCATGAGGGTCCCTGGACCCCAAATTGAGACCCACTGGTGTAGCAGAGTTTTTCCAGTGAGCCAACATGGCATGCACAATTATAGCAGCACCCTGACTCTGTTTGACCAGAATGGAACAGAGTCTTCATTGCAACGCGATGCGACATCAACTCGGGACTCCTGAATCGCTGCCCTCCACACTCTCCTATCTAACATCAGGGTCTTGAGCTCTACAGTGTTGTTAGCTAAGCTGTCGCGACTCAGGTGGTGGGCTTCTTGCCTTACCTGGCTCTGCCCTCCCATTGTGTCAATTTGCTCGCCTCTAGTTCCGGGTGCCTGACGCAGTGCCCTGCCAGCCTCATCTCCTCTCTCTGACCCGTGGTAGGTCCCCGTAGAGGTCCACATTTCTTTCCTGTTGTGCTGTGAGGGTCCATGTCTCGGCCCCATACAGCAGTACTGACTCCACGGTAGCTACGAAAAGACGCCCGTTGAGGTCTTCTCCCATCCAATGCAAGGCATTCCCAGGCCTTCATTAGTATCATTGGTAACACCTGTAAAGGCCCAATTTATTTCCAATAGAGCCTATTAGGGTATTGTGTAGCTGTATCGTATGGAAACAAATCCAGAACCTGTGAAATACGCTTAACGACATTAGCTTAGCTCAGTTCTCAGTTGAAAATATGTAGCCCTTAGATATACGAAAGCAAAGACAGACACAATTTATGATGTCAGCACACATTGCCGCTCAAGTCCTAACTTTAACTCAGGAATACACGCATACTTTTCTGAAAGTCCTTTGACAGTTTTTTCCCCAAGGGCTCACCTCGTTTTGACTTCCTTTAGTCTGTGATTTGAGCGCTCTGAGAATGAAAATAGACCGTGGCCAACACGTATATAAATAGCCTCCTTGTTCAATTTTGTTTTGAACTTTGAGCATTGTTCCATTTCTAGCATGTTTTCAAAGAGAGTCTGCCGGAATTCTTGTCCTTGAAGGTGATCATGTTGAAATGGGATTCAAATAGATCTCAGCCACTGAGCGTCAGTGGTGGATGGTTTATTTTTTATTTTTTTATGTTTTTACTTAAGTAAAAGTAGTAATATCCCAATATGAAAATACTATGTTACAAGATGACACAATATTGACAGTACATCAAGTACTGATCATTACAAAGAGAAACCAACTACAGCTGACCAGACAATATGACACAATATTGACAGTACATCAAGTACTCATCATTACAAAGAGAAACCAACTACAGCTGACCACACAATATGACACAATATTGACAGTACATCAAGTACTCATCATTACAAAGAGAAACCAACTACAGCTGACCACACAATATGACACAATATTGACAAGTGAATGTCTTGTATAAAATGTACTTGAATAAATACCAACACAAAAGAATGGGTATCAAAATATACTTAAAGTTCCAAAGTACAAGTACTCAAGTTTTTCAAAAATAGCTAATTTACAAGCTTGACACATTGTGATCATGTAGATCTGCTATTTTTGAATAACTGAAGTATAAAATAGGCCTTTATTGGATAATGTATGTTTGTAATAATAATAATAATACATCTACAAAGTAACTTGTAACTAACGTTTTCAAATAATTGTAGTGGAATAAAAAATACATTATTTACCTCTGTTGAATTTAGTAGTAGAATAAATGGACATACTCTAGTAAATTAAAAGTACAACAAATGCACTGAAGTACAGTACTTGAGTGAATTTACTTTAAGAGCGGAGTCCTTATTCGGGCGAGGCACTAACATTGCCGACGCTGTTGATGTTTTATTTGTCTTTCCCTTTTGAGACGAATATTGACAGACACCTTGAGGACCAAAATAAACCTCTCTCAACAAAAGCAATTGAGGTGTTTTTATGTTTTCCTTCTGTAGACCGAATCATCATGATGTCACCACAGCCAAACATTTACAATATTTCCGTGCAGTGGTGTAAAGTAACTAAGTAAATGTACTCACGATTCGACACACACACACACGCACGCACGCACGCACGCACGCACGCACGCACGCACGCACGCACGCACACGCACACGCACACGCACACGCACACGCACACAGACACAGACACAGACACAAACACACACACACACACACACACACACACACACACACACACACACACACACACACACACACACACACACACAGTAGTCAAGGTCAGTCTTTGCAGGACCACAGACTTACTTGTAATGACTACATTTGGAATCTGAAAAAAAGGGAAAAAAAGAAGAATGGCATATGGACCAGAGTCAATGCTGAGCACCAGTCTCGCTCTAGTTACCACGGCAACCTGTTGGCGCCTTCGGCAGCGGGAGTGGGTTGGTGTGAACCGTAGAGGTCAGACTAATTAATGAAGGCTTCCAGAGGTGGTTCTAGTCCAGTGGTTCTCAAACTTAGTTTTTTTTTATTTCAAGGACTCCCAGCTTGACATGCATTAGGCCAGTGGTTCTCAACCTTATCAGGCCGTGACCCCCCAAAATAATCATATTTGAACTGGGGACCCCCCCCAAAGACCCCCCAAAATAATCATATTTGAACTGGGGACCCCACCACCCTGATAAGCACTTGGAATTGTACGTGTTGAGGAATTACATTTAGTTTGACTCGGTTCCAAAGATAAATATTGTGAAAATAGCAGATCTACAAGCTCACAACACCTCGCAACGTGTTGCCTCTTTCTTATATCATTTGACAATGTTTGAACAGTTGTTATAGTATAGTTTGTAGATTCCTTTTTTCATTTTAATTTTATCCCACGATTTTGTAACCCATTTTTCACCCAGTGCCAATGCCTATAAGCTTGTAATCCTGGGTGCTACTCTCCCTCTGCCAGCCTGGGGAGAGCCCCGAACTTTCAATGCATGAGGAGTGAGCAGAATGCTTCTGCTCACCTGACAGGGCGGAGTTTACCCGGTAGGACGTAGCGCGTGGAAGGAACACGTTATTCCAACCAGTTCCTTTCCCCTCCATCAGGCACCCCGTCTGACCAGGGGGAGGCAGTATAGACACCAGGATTACTGCATGTTTTTTGTCAGGGTACCTACCCTCGGGGACATGGGGAGAACATGCAAACTCCACACAGAAAGGCCCTTTTGCCAACCTCACCTAGGGTATGGGCACTGATGACGGAGGAGAGATGCGGAGGAGAGAACACGCTCCCAGCGCCCACAACGCCCACAGCGCCCACAGCGTCCCCTGCAGGAATCGAACCCAGGACCTTCTAGCTGTGAGGCGATAGTGCTACCGACTGCGCCACCGTGCCCCTCACAGGGCAATACAAACGCAAAAAGTCGTACAAACTCTATTTCCCCTTGCACCTTCCTCGCGTCCTAATGGCTGCACCCCATGACTGACACAGCCCTGGGTAGGCAACCCAGCCTGGCGGAGATGTGTGCTCAGTGGAGCACACTTTTCTGGTTGATAATGCATTAATGCATTAATCATACAAGTTTAATACTTGGTAACGGTGGGGCAGATTTAGTGATTTTAATTACTTATGCTGCTGGGGAGCTTATGTTTTCTGCAAAGTAGTTATTAACTAAAGCGGTCAAATGATTGTAGTGGAGTAAAAAGGGGCTATTTACCTTCAGAATTATACTTAAGTACAGCACTTGAGTAAATGTTCTTAGTTACTTTCCACTGTCAATACAATAACCGTGTGTGTGTGTGTGTGTGTGTGTGTGTGTGTGTGTGTGTGTGTGTGTGTGTGTGTGTGTGTGTGTGTGTGTGCGTGCATGCATGCGTGCGTGTTTGTGTGTGCGTTCAGTGCTTTAAATATTAAATAAAGGAACTGCCACGCACGCACGCACGCACGCACGCACTGAAATTTTATATAGAGCTTTTATAGCTCTATATATGGGTATATAGTACCCAAAGATGCTTTAAATTGGGGGGGGGGGGGGAGGAAGGGGGTGGGGGTGGAGATTATACCGCTTGTGACCGGAACACTACCATGTTCTTTTCTTTTTTTTGCCAGACCGCCGGCGACTGACCCCCCTCCAATCACAAGCTCGCTTCTGTGACCTTTAGGCCACCATCATCCCACAGGTGCTGGAAAAGGGCATGTTTACACTAGCAACTACCATAAAGCGCTATTCTTAGAGACCTGCATCGGTCTAACTGCGCGCGCGTGTGTGTGTGTGTGCGTGTGTGTGTGTGTGTGTGTGTGTGTGTGTGTGTGTGTGTGTGTGTGTGTGTGTGTGTGTGTGTGTGTGTGTGTGTGTGTGTGTGTGTAATTACTATACTTGTGAGGGCCGATTAGAATTTGAGGAATAGATATTGTGAGAAAAATTGTCCTGGTCCTCACAAGGTGACGCTGTCGAAGGCAGGGTTTTCCCGGTTGAAAATCTAACCGGCCCAATAGGGATGGGGATGATCTAGAATGAACCAATTGCCAAAGAGTCCCACTTTAACCACGCCCTCATTTCGGAAAACGGCTGCACTGAGAGTGCTTTCAGGCTGAGCGTCAGGCTAGCGGTCAGATGATGGGTTCATTGTTTATCTGGTATCCTATCGTTTCAATGTACAGCTTATCTTTTTGACAGTATATTGTTTAAACTGATGTGTTTCTTGGTTCTTAAAAAAAAAAGAAAAATAAGTTTACACTGTCTCCCTGCATTCTATATATGTGATTATACATTAATTATTGTCGCTCTGGATAAGAGCCTCTGCTGAACGCCTAAACTGTAGCCTAAATTGTGAAAATGGCATTATAAATATGGCATGCCAAAATGTGTATGTCCTTACAAGTAGAGTAATTATATATTGTGTGTGTGTGTGTGTGTGTGTGTGTGTGTGTGTGTGTGTGTGTGTGTGTGTGTGTGTGTGTGTGTGTGTGTGTGGGTGTGTGTGTGCGTGCATGTGCGCGCCAAAAACTCTCCGGTGACTTCATGCAGGGCTGGTATTCGCCCCGACCCCAACTGTGTAAGTGACACATAGTGTAAGTGCCCTGCGGTCAACGAAGCACGTCATTTAACCACCATGCCACTGAGTTCCAGTTGTCACCGTGACCTGGCAGCCAGGCTGACTTCCCGTCAAACACAACGGCCACACACACACACGCACACACACACGCACACGCACACGCACACGCACACGCACGCACGCGCACCTGTCACACACTACGCTAGCGTGCGGCAATCATCCAGGACAGATGGTTTGAACTTACAGCAGTGATTCTGAAACATATTCATGTCAAGGACTCCCAAACTCATACGTGTTAGGTCACGTACCCCCCCACTTGAAAGAATCTTGTGCCAGGGACCCCCATAAGAGAAGATTATTGTGTTAAATTAAAATATATATTTCAGGATTTGTCTTAATATTTAGAAAATAGACTAAATATTGTAATCATGGGGTTAGTGTGGTTAAACTGACTTTGATGCTATATTTTATACATGTGCACACATTTCACCTGCGATGTTAGCATTTGTACGCTGCATTATTCTCAGCTTACAACCAACCTGTCGCTACTCTATGCTACTACTTTACGCTAAAATATGAGTTTATTTTATTTTATATAACTTCTAAATACAATTTGTAGATTCTTTATTTTGTACCTAATTACGTTTATTTCTCTTTTTTTTACCCATGTAAAGCAACTTTTACTAAGGCGTACAAAGCGGGTCAGAGGTCACAGGTGGAGGGGTGGGGTGGGGGGGGGGTCATTCCGAGGTCAACCGGAAGGTTGCTCCGGGGGGGGGGGGGGGAGGTCACCTGCTGTTGAAGACCCTTCCAGATGACTTCCTCCAAATCAATAATAAATCAGCCTCCGTCGTTTCATTTATTATCAGTGGTTACAAACCTTTTCCTGGATCAGGGCCCACTTGACCATCCCAAAGGCGTTCGCGGCCCACCCTTTTGACCACTTAATGGCTGCCGTGTTACGTGGTCAGATGGGTGGGCCGCGTGCATTTTCAGAGCACGTTTATTTTAGTGATCAATCAATCGATTGTGTTCTGGCTTGGATCAACTGGAACTAATGTAGTATACTATATACACATGTATTTATCGGTACCACAATGAAAATTGAGAACATTTCTCAAGGTTTTAAAGAAAAAATACCAAGTTTTTTTTTATAATAATAAAAAAACAAAAACTATTAATGTTATATTATCATTAACATCTTAGTGTCTGCCCATTGATTTGGGGCCCATGGCATGTGCCATATACCCCCCGGTTCACTGGTTGGGAATGGCTGATTCATTTATTTCCTATATTTCATAGTTCCATCCCGCACTTCAATCTCCAATCTCCTCATTTTTCACCATTAAGGGTCCGCCGGATGAGGGGCCATTAGAGAAGGAACTCGCTCCCTGACAGCTCCGGCAGGCCCCGGACCCCCCACGAGGACCCCCTGCTGTGAGCGCGTCACATCAACCCTCCCCCGTTACGATCGAAAGTGGACCGGAGGGTCGTAAAATATTTATTGACGCTCCTCTCGGCTCCCTCGGGAATGGCGTTTATGGAGGATTGCACACACACGCACACACACACACACACACACACACACACACACACACACACACACACACACACACACACACACACACACACACACACACACGCACGCACGCACACGCACACGCACACGCACACGCAAACTTTATCGCTGATTGCACTAATATTTCTTCCACCTAATGGCAGAAGTGTTTGTGTTCACATCACAGCCATTATATCAATGGGTCATTTTAGCAGAGTAAACATTTACATCAACTATAAGCTGTGGTGGAAAAAGTACTCAGATATTTGTCTCCGCCAGGCCGAAAGGCATGGCGAGAGAGTATGTTTTACCCCCTGTCCGTCCGTCCGTCCGTCATTCGATCTGTCTGTGTACAGCTAATCTCCGGCACCGTTGGCTTGCTCGCAAATTTTTCACAGGGGCCTGTTATAGCGCCACCAGGAGGCCGATTGGTGCAAAACACATTTCTTGACAGTACTCCTACAGATTTTGTCCAAACAGCACGCAAATCGGTACACAGTATCTCCATAGTCATTAAACGAAACGGGTCTTTCAGATTTTTCATATTCCTTTCTGATTGACTAAAATTGCCTTCCAAAGTTTGCAGGAGTGCTCCGTTTTGAACAAAATGCCTCAAATCATGAACACAGCATACAATTTCCGTGAAATTTTGCAAGCACATTCCCACTACGTCAAGGAAGAAATGCTACTTGAAAATTTTAAAATCAGCCTCATGGTGGCGCTATAACAGGCCGATTTGTGTTTTTGCCTATAACTGTGTAAAACCGATCTGTGTAAAACTTTGTATGCACACTCTCTAGAGGCCAAAGAAAAACCTTTGCCCTGCATTTTTCACATCTGCCTTTTATAGCGCCACCAGGAGGCCGACTTATGTAAAACACATTTTTTGATTGTAAGCCTTCAGATTTTATCCAAATTTCACGCAAATCGGTACACATGATCTCTATAGTCATGTGATCAAGAAGGATCTGTTAGATGTTTCATAGTCCATCCTGATTGACTAAAATGTACATCTAAAGTTTGCAGGACTGGCCCAAATCATGAACGCAGCGTCCGATTGCAGTGAAACTTTGCTCGCACATTCGCACTACATTGAGGAACAAATGCCACCATTTTAACATTGCCCTATTATAGCGCCACCTTGAGGCCAATTTTTGCAACAGTTTTCATGTGATTAGTGTGAACGCCCGCCTGGCACCCCCCCCCCCCCAAATTACCAGGTTCATGCCCGGATTTACAGAGGCCTACGTCTAAAAACATATTGAATGCAAATTATCTCTCTCACACACACTAACTAACAGCCACAAAATAACAGCCACAACACTACACTACCAACATAGTCGTAGATTCAACGTCGGCGTTTGATTCCACAACCTGAAAAAAAATACCTGGGAAAAAAGCAGCAGAGCAACATC
This sequence comes from Gymnoscopelus microlampas, assembly GCF_963454915.1. Lineage (NCBI taxonomy): Eukaryota > Metazoa > Chordata > Actinopteri > Myctophiformes > Myctophidae > Gymnoscopelus > Gymnoscopelus microlampas. The sequence continues at coordinate 10,181,056 of NC_139960.1, forward strand.
TTTAACCACATCAGCACGCATACGACACAATCAGCATCCAACACCAACACCACAAGCAGCATCCAACAAACTGCAGCATGAAGCAGCTGCAGCATCCAGCAAAGGAAAAGGAAAAGAGGTTCCTACTTAGAGTCGTCTTCAGAGGAAACCCCCGGCTGGCCGAGGTCTTCGGTGGAGGCCGACGGCGGAGACCACCGAAGACACATACACACTGTCGTGGAATTTTGCATCAATGAAGACACATCATACACACTGTCGTGGAATTTTGCGTCAATCAGCAATCAATCCACGGTGGAGACCACCGAAGACCAGGGCCGTTGGCGCGGAGGAATCCCCCATGCAAACAAATCCATGGATAGAGAGATCTCCATCTCTAAGGGCATCCTCGGGTTGAGCCTTTCAACGGTACAGTCTGTCTCCACTCTAAGAAAGAAAGAAAGAAAGAAAGAAAGAAAGAAAGAAGGACAAACAAACATTAATTAAAGTGAGCAAATCCATAAGCTCGGCACATGAGCTTGTAGATCTGCTATTTCTTGAAATATCATTGAAAAATCATTCTGAAATGTACAGGGAGCCAGTGAATTGAGGCAATATGTTTACTGTATACGTATACTGTATCCTGTCACAACTGTCACAATAATCGTATCGCAGAGATTTTAATTTATCGTGAAATTGTCCTCCGTCATACACTAGGATGAATAAGCTAGTGGTTAACAAAAGTGGCATTGAGTCTTAAGCTTTTGATCATCTTGGAGAGCTGACAGATATTCAAGCACAGTGCCCCTAGGGGGCATCAACAAAGTATAGGCTACGCAACATCATTTGTATTTTCAATTGCTTCTAAAAGCAGATGAGATATTGACAAAAAAAAAACGCCATTTAGATTTATCAAAATATTTTCAACATTGCATTTTTACATTTTCTTAAAGGTAGGGTAAGTGATATTTTTGGGTTGAAAAAGTGTTTTGTTAAAAGGCTAAAGCACTATATTCTGATAGTGTGTTTGTTCAGTAACAGGAGTCTCCCAGTCTCTCCAGCTCTTTAATAAACAGAACATACATTTTATTTCAGGTAGGTGACAAAGTTTCAGCCAATCAAGAGATAGTGCCCATTTATTTAATTTGTATAGTGTTCCAGTTCCAATTGTGTCTGCTCATTTCTTTGTGTCATCACTTCCAATTTCACTTGTTTAATCTGTATCCTGTCTGAGTTCTCTATCCTGATTGGATAAAGTTGGTATCTTGACCTGAAAATTCATTTTCTGTAGAGCTGGAGAGACATGGAGACTCCTGTTACTGAACAAACACTCTAAAGCATCAGAATATAGAGCTATCTAACACTTATTTTAACCAAAGAAAATCACTTACCCTACCTTTAAACGTTTGTATTACTGTAAATTATGCCATACTACTGCCATAAAAGTAGAACAGCAGTTACACAATACAATGATAATGCCTAGATTGAGCATTGAGTAGTAGAACAATGGTTCCCAAACTGGGGGTCGGGACCCAAATTATTTTGGGGGTCCCCAGATGATTAGCTTATTGTGTAACATTATTTTCTCACTCAACAGTAAACAAACCAACATACAGTATAAATGAATACAGGGTATTTGCACATTTTCTAAAGTTACAATTTAAGGACTTTTAAGACCTTTTTAATACCTCTAAAATGACAAATAAAAATAAACTAATAAACCATTACTGCGTCAGAAGTAGCCAACTATACTATAAAAAATGGTCAAACATTGGCTAAATTGTCAAATATTACAAGAAAGGCAACATTTTTTTAAATAGACGATCTACAAGCTCACAACACCTTGCAGTGCGAAGCGTTGTGAGCTTGTAGTTGGGGCCTTGTAGCATGTGTTGGGGCCCCGAACCTAAGCTTTTCTTGGAGCCTAATCTTTTAGACCCCAAACCCAAACTTTTAATATATATTTGTTTTAAACCGAACATTTTTAACTCAAATCTTTTGCTTCTGGGGATCCTACAAATGTATTCTAAATCCTAACATTTTTTTTAAAAAACGTATCCTGCTATAATATCAGTGTTTCTCAAACTTTTCTCATGTCAAAGGACCCCCATGTACTTGCCACCTGGCCATCAGCGCCCCATTATAACTTTCTGATTTTACTGTGTGTGCTGCTACTGTACCTCCAGCTGCTCGTCCAGCAGTAGTTGCATCACCAGCGTGCGGATGCGGCAGCACTTCGGCGGGCAGACTGAGGCGGGTGTGAAAACGTTGTAGAACACCATGATCAGCACGGGGTAGCGGGCGTGCCACGACCTGTTGCTCGCCATCTAGAGAGAGCAGAGAGGGGGTTTTATGTGTTATTGCACCTTTATTTAACCCATTAAAACCAGGAACGCATCTGTGTAACCACTTAAACCATAAAATATTGTACTACAATTATTTGAAATCTTTAGTTACTTGTAACTTTGTAGATATACATCATTACATTATAAAACATGCATTAACCACTTTAGCCCCATTTTATACCTTGGCTATTTGAAAATAGCAGATCTACAAGCTCGTGACGCGTTTTTTTTATTTTATTATATTCTATACTATATTTAATAACTACCCTTTTTTGCGGTTTTCAAATATGTGTTTACACAGAATCAAATGTTTTATGGTCATGATTCACCAGGAGCTGGGTTGGCTTGGTTCCAGGCTTAAAATAATGTATATAAATACATATTTTTCGGAAACCTCTATGGGCTGAATGAATGGGCTTTCTATATGTGGAACCACAAAATGGGGCCTCTCAATGACCACAGCTAATGGATATTTTGTGTGTGGTACATATTTGACTTTTTTTTTCATTCATAGTTGTGTTCACTCTTGTGTTTCAGGTGTTAAACAGGTGTGCAGTTACGTTGACATTTTAATACACCTGAATGAAAGAAGGAAACAGAATGTACATGGCAACACAATTTCTTATACCATGTTGACACGGGACAATGAAGACAGAACAAAGTGATGGCAGAGAGAGTAAATGCCACACGTATCACCTGGTACAGCCTGATGCAGATGCAGTTATGTGACTGTTGAATTGATAATAATAATAATAATAATAATAATACCTGACATTATTTTAGGGCTTTTCTAAGTAGCCCACTCAAAGTCCCTTTAATTAACAAATGAAGCCATAACCCCTCTGATGATATTTTATGTTACTGCTACAAATTTGGTCCAAACATCATGCAAATCGGTACACATTATTTCCATAGTCAAGTGATCAACAAGGTTGCGTCCGATTTTTCAAATTCCATCCTGCTTGGCGAATTCCGAACATTGCTGGCCCTCAATAACCTTCCTGACCTGGCGGAGACCTGTGCTCCGAGGAGCACTTTTTCTAGTTTACTACTCCGTTACAAGTAAAAGTCTGGAATTCAAAATTCACTTGAGTAAAAGTACAGAAGTATTGATATCAAAATGTACTTAAAGTACCAAAAGTAAAAGTACTAAAACGCCCTATTTTATACATAGGCTATTTGAAAATAGCCGATCTACAAGAGTTGTGAGCTTGTAGATCTGCTATTTTCAAATAGCCTATGTATAAAATAGGGCTAAAGTGGTTAATGTATGTTTTATAATATAATGATTTATATCTGCAAAGTAACTAGTAGGCTAACTGGAAATACTCCAGTAAAGTAAAAAATACCCCAAAAATGTACTTAAGTACAATACTTGAGTAAATGTACTTAGTCACTTTCCACCACTGTATATACTATAAGTAGAAATAGTAATATACATATGGACAGACAAGCATAGGTAGAGAGAGAAAGAGAGAGAGAGCGAGCGAGAGAGAGAGAGAGAGAGCAGCCAAAAAATATGTTTTACAGCTCAGAGAAGAAAACCGATCAATTTAGCCCTCAAGCTCACCATTAGAGGCTCATTTATATGTAAAACATGCTCTCTCTCTCTCTCTCTCTCGCTCTCTCGCTCTCTCCCTCTCTCTCTCTCTCTGTGTGTGTGTGTGTGTGTGTGTGTGTGTGTGTGTGTGTGTGTGTGTGTGTGTGTGTGTGTGTGTGTGTGTGTGTGTGTGTGTGTGTGTGTGTGTGTGTGTGTGTGTGTGTGTGTGTGTGTGTGTGGTATTTCCTTTGATCTATTTACTTATAAGAAGAAAAAAAGAGTATTGAAAGATAGTTAAAGAGGCACAATGTAATGTTGGGTATCAGCGGCCGCTTTGGACACAAATAACTTGGCAGCTAACGTCCTTGGCCATCATTTCCCAAGATTCTCTGTGTCGCTGCTCAGTCGTGCTAATGACGTGAGACTCTTTCCTTGAGTCTTACGTGTGAACGGGCGTGGCTTTGCAGGAACAAGCAGTGACGACTGGGGTAAGGGCCACAGGGCGGTAATCATTCATGCAGGCTGGGCTGGGTTTTTTGGGCACAGGTATGATGGTGGCGCTCTTCCAACAGGCAGGTACTGCTGGCAGGCTGAGAGAGATGTTGAAAATGTCTGTAAAAACATCTTTTAGCTGCTCTGCACAGTCTTTCAGCACCCGGCCTGGTCTGGTCCAGTAGCCTTTCGAGGGTTAATGTTGGAAAAAGCCCTCTTGACCTCAGTGGTGGATAGCTGGGGTACCTGGTCTGTGGTTGAGGATGTAAATCTCTGTGCCTCTCTGTCATTTGTGGCCTCAAACCGTGTGTAAAAGGCATTAAGGTTATCAGGAAGGGATGGGTCAGTGGGGACTGGCTGCGGAGCAGGCTTATAGCC
>NC_139960.1:10195786-10208286 GCF_963454915.1 Gymnoscopelus microlampas
CAAGCGGGCAAACATGCAGAGAAATATGATAGATATTCTGACCTCAGAAAGTAATCATAACGAGCAATCGAATGAAACATTCTCAAAAGCAGAATGGATTATAAAAAGTTTACCTTTCATGACGAATGCAATTCATATTTTTTGTTTTATTTAATTTAACTTTTTTAAGCAAACATTTGACTCGCTGACATTCATGATTCTTTGATTGACGCGGTCCTTCCCGCCCGCGTAATCCGGCTTTGCTCACAGCTTAGTGGCGCGCACGGGAAGCCAGCCGTGTCAGGAGAGAACAGGATAACGGCGAACCGCGCGATGAGTCATATTACTGAGTCACTCTTAAAACTTTGGCAGAGCCGCAGAGTCACCGCCGTAAGAGGATGTGACACGGTAGTTTACGCTGTTAGTCACCGCTCCCACGTTTTGCTCTCTGCAAACACAAACGCTCCGAGCAGCATGCAGGCTTCGATCGACGTGGCCAAGAGCTGCGGCATTTGTTGTGTTAGTCAAATCACTCTACCCAATTTCACTACTGCAACAAACCGGAGTAGTAACACCCCCCTTGGAAGCAGGAGTTGCAGTTGTCTTGTCGGAAATGCTAGAGGCCTTTGAAAACAAAACATGAATGGCTGATATCTGCTACTTAGGAGTTTTGGACTGTCCACCATGATGACTTGTGTCGTCATCATGGTTGTCATGCTGTGCTTTTTTTCTTTTTTTTTCTTTTTACCTACTTTTCTCCACAATTTAGTTGTTGTGCCAATAGGCTCTATGCACAACAGCCATAATGGAAAGAAAATGGGCCTCTTCCTTACTTCCTTCACAGGTGTCACCAATGATACTGAAGGCTCAGTAGAGTCAGATATTGTGCTGATATTGTGCATGTTGGCTCACTGGAAACACTCTGCGTGTAGCAGAGTGTTTCCAGTGAGCCAACGTGCACAATACCCACTGGTGTACAGTAGGTCTCAAAGTACCCATGGTTCCTTGAGGGGGTTCCAAATGGGGGGTTCCAATTGGCCCCTTACGTGTGTGTAACTCTGAGAGTGTACAAATGGAACCAGAAGGGCCCTTGAAATTAAAAAGAAAGTTTGGAACAGAGCCTTAATAATATAATGGGTAAGACCTGAGGAAGTAAGGAGGAGGCCCAATTTCTTTCCAATAGGGCTGCTGTGCATAGAGCATTAATTCCTCCCCGCACAAATGTCTTTGTGTTATACTGACTCACCTGCCAGTGAGGAGCCCCCAGCGGGAGGACGTAGAGCCCCTGCTGACTTCAAATAGACTAGGTATAAAATAGGGCAAAAGTGGTTAATGTATGTTTTATAATGCAATATAATTATATCTGCAAAGTAACTAGTACAGTAACTCATATTTTCAAATAATTGTAGTGGAGTAAAAGTATAATATTTACCTCTGAGATGTAGTGGAGTAGAAGTAAAAGTATTGATAATCGGAAATACTCAAGTAAAGTACAAATACCTCAACATTGTACTTAATTACAGTACTTGAGTACATGTACTTAGTTACTTTCCACCACTGGTCTGAGAGTGTACAAATTGGCCCTCACAGGTCAATTTGGTTCCATTTGAACAAACAATCTCAGAGTTAACCACTTAAAGCCTGTATACTTAGCTGAGCGCTGTCCCGCAGGGGTCTTGGCTCCCTCCTGTTTTCCCACAACACCAATTCTCGTAGCCAAAAATTGCACGCTCAAAACAATTTGACACTGTCTGTCTCTTATTTCTGTACAGTGAGAGATTGGTACAGCTCTGCCCCAGGAAAGGGGCAGAGCTGACCTTTTAAAAACCTGACCTAGTTAAAAAACATTCAATTATTATTATTATTCTGTAGTTAAGCAGTTATTGTTAACGTTTAGTTATTATTATTATCAATAGTAATAATACTGGTATAAGAAGGAGGTGTGTGTGTGTGTGTGTGTGTGTGTGTGTGTGTGTGTGTGTGTGTGTGCGCGCGCGGAGGCGTGGGTGTCAGTGTGTTTACTCTGAGCCATGTGCTATACACGCCCCTAAATGGACTTGTTTGTATTACACTGGACGAAGGAATTTTCTGCTGAATTTCCCTTCGTTTACACACACACACACACACACACGCACACGCACACGCACACGCACACGCACACGCACACGCACACGCACACGCACACGCACACACGCAGGTTACCCTTCCCGTTCAGCTGACCACCAAAAATAAACTTTACTGAAAAACAGGATGATGGGAAGGAACTTGGCTCCATCAGCCCTGGATTCCCCTCTGTGTGTGTGTGCGTGTATGTGTGTGTGCGTGTGTGTGTGTGTGTGTGTGTGTGTGTGTGTGTGTGTGTGTGTGTGTGTGTGTGTGTGTGTGTGTGTGTGTGTGCGTGTGCGTGTGCGTGTGCGTGTGTGTGCGCACGCACGTTTACTTGTATTGCTATACCTGTGAGTATACTGTAGTAATATTGTCCCACAAGTAATTTGAGATATATACATTTTGAGGGCCATTTTCCTCACAAGATAAATGCTTGTTTTATGGTGAAAAAAATATTTGGGGCGACAGACTTATATTACAATTAGGAAAAGATTCAGGTAGGGGTTAGTATTACGCCTGTTGTATAGTTAGACGAAAATAGACGATCTACAAGCTCACAACGAGTCACAATGTGACGTGTTGTGAGCTTGTAGCTTGGCTATTTTTGGCGTCAGGGTTAAGGTTAAAAATGGACAAAACAACAAAAAAAATGGCATTCATAAAACTGCCGTCCTAATGTTGAGGTCCTCACAAGTATAGTAATACAAACGTGTGAGTGTGTGTGTGTGTGTGTGTGTGTGTGTGTGTGTGTGTGTGTGTGTGGGTGTGTGTGTGTGTGTGTGTGTGTGTGTGTGTTTGTGTGTATGTGTGCGTGCGTGCGTGCGTGCGTGCGTGCGTTTGTGCGTGCGTGCGTGCTGCGTGCGTGTGTGTTTGTACAAGCAGAACTTTATTAGGTCACACTTGGTTGCTTATGACTGATTTGTCACACATCTAAAATAGCAGATCTACAAGCTCATACATCAGCTATTTGTGATGATGTACGAAGCAGCCGTTACAGAACTCCAGCAGGAAGCCATGAGGCCATTGTTTTTCAGGTCAGTGAGTTTGCTTATATACTGTATGTTCCATAACAATGACTAGTCACCACTCTGCACTCGCCTGTTGTTAGAAAGACACGAGTGTGTGTATGTGTGTGTGTGTGTGTGTGTGTGTGTGTGTGTGTGTGTGTGTGTGTGTGTGTGTGTGTGTGTGTGTGTGTGTGTGTGTGTGTGTGTGTGTGTGTGTGTTATGGGTTGGTATTATCTGAGTAGGTTTTCCTGTGTGCGACAAGTATATGTTTGTGTGCTCGAGCGATGTGTCATCGATTACCGCGCGCACACGCATGTGTTTGAGCAGTGAGCACGTGTGTTAGGATGCTTAACGTATGCCTCGTTGTACGGAGGATTGCACAGAGGGAGTTTTATGTGCTGCGTGCGTGCATGCGCGTGTGCTTGCAAGCGTGTGGTACAGACACTCGGACACGTTGCAGTCATTTCATTCCTTTCATACACAGAGAAAAAACACACTGCTCTTCATAGGCACCCTATGCCAGGGGTCTTCAACGTTTTCAGGCCAAGGACCCCCTAGCTGAGAGAGAGATGAAGCAGGGACCCCCTCTATATTGTATAAAATTGTGTTTCAGATTCTACTTTTTTTGTTTACGTGGTCTGCTCTTTTTTCCCTCTACACCTAAACCTCTTTGCCAAAAATAGCCGATCTACAAGCTCACAACGCCTCGCGCTGCGAGGCGTTGTGAGCTTGTAGATCGGCTATTTTTGGCAAAAGTTCTCCTCAGAAAAGAGATGCTAAGGTTCAAGTGGTTAAGGAAAAAAAAATCATATCACACAAAGATTTGGCGGACCCCCTGTAGTAACTATGAGGACCCCCTAGGGGTCCCGGACCCCCTATGCAGAAAGGCCATGTATGCATGTCCATGCAACAATCCATGCGTGTGCGTGCATGTGCGTGCACGTGCAAGTAATGATAATGATAATGATGATGAATTTACTCGTATTGCACTTTTCCAGTGATTTACAGAACAAGGTAAAAGAGCAGCATGATAACCATAAGAATCAAAACAGCACAAAATATAAATTGGTAAAACAATTAAAACGAAGCAGGAACAAAAACACAATTAAAAACACAATATAACTGATAAAAAGGCAAAACCACTAAGAAAAGGCATTCACAGAAAAGTATGTTTTCAGAAGTGAGATTCAAAAGAAGACGTTTACGTTTCGGTAACGTGAAGGAGCATCACTGCCAACCAAAGCTACGTCTCGTTGGATCAGTGTGGATCAGGGCTCTCTAAACCAGGGGTCTTCAACGTTTTCAGGTCAAGGACCCCCTAGCTGAGAGAGAGATGAAGCAGGGACCCCCTCTATATTGAGGCACCCCAATTGAGTGGGTTGATCGCTATAAATACCTTGGGTTCTGGTTGGACAAACATCTAAATTTTAAATTCCATATTGATGCCTTGAGTAAGAAGCTAAAATTTACTCTAAGTTTTTTCTACAGATTGAAGGCTTGTTTTGCCTGCACCGCTCGTAAAAAACTGGTCACTGGTCTGTTTCTGTCCCGGCTGGATTATGGTGACAATATTTACAGGTTTGCTTGTGCCTCCACACTGGCCAAGCTGGATCCCCTGTACCATGCTGCACTGAGATTCATAACAAATTCTCCTTTTAGAACTCACCACTGCACGCTGTATGCTGCAGTTGATTGGTCCTCTTTGACTATGCGCAGGCTGCAACATTGGTACAATTTCATTTATAAAGCTATTCTTGGTGAGCTCCCCTACTACATTACCTCCAAATTCAATATGGTTAGAAATGGCTTAAATCTCAGATCAAATGCTTGGTTACGCTGTGAAGTACCCTCATTTTCATCTGAGGGGGGTAAAAAATGTCTTTCTTTCTTTGGCCCTTGGTCGTGGAATGATCTCCAGACTAAACTCAAATTGGCTGCTCTAATTCCCTTGAGAAGCTTCAAAAGAATCACATTAGTTGTATTTACAAACAACTGCACCTGTCCGGAGGTTTACTAGCCTAGCGGTAGGTTCTTGGTCATTTGTATTGGTTGTACACTGTGTGTATTACTATTTCTTGTTTGACTATTGGCTTTTTTCTATTGTGTAAAGTGTATCATTAGGGGTTATCTTATGTATTTGTGATGTATCTTGGATGACTATTTTGTTGTTTGTTTTGTATTCGTATGTTAAGCTTAGACTGTGTAAATTTAACGCTGCATCTTGGCCAGTTCCCACTTGAAAAAGAGACTGTGTCTCAATGTGTTTTTACTGGTTAAATAAAGGTTAAATAAATTGTATGAAATAGTATTTTAGATTCAACTTTCTTTGTTTACGTTTACTGTTCTTTTTTCCCCTCTACACCTAAACCTCTTTGCCAAAAATAGCCGATCTACAAACTCAAAAATAGCCGATCTACAAACGCCTCGCGCTGCGAGGCGTTGTGAGCTTGTAGATCTGCTATTTTTGGCTAAAGCTCTCCTCAGAAAAGGGGATGCTAGGGTTCAAGTGGTTAATGTAAAACAAACAAAAAAAACATCACACAAAGATTTTGCGGACCCCCTGTATTAACTCTGAGGACCCCCTAGGGGTCCCGGACCCCCTGTTGAAGACCCCTGCTCTAAACAAATGCCCATGGCCACAATATTTGTGTTGTTGGGTTCGATCAGTTTGTCCCAGTTTGTGTGGCGCCGTTTCTTTATTTTCTTTTGCCAGTGAGTGTCCTCTGTGTTGACTCAGGACGGAGATGAAAGGATGAAGGGTGGGTGGGTGTCTGGCGGGAAGGGCAGAGATTAAGAGGACATTGTCCCCTAGCTAGTACACACAGAAAAATAAAGGTGCCAACTGGAACCAAAACAGCTTTTTTTTTCCAGAGTGATGCCATTGAAGAACCATTTAGTTTTTTTTATTGGTTTCAGTGGCTCAGGAGGTTTTTTATTTATTTATTTTGTATTCATGTATCCATACCTGTGAAGTTTCTGCCCTGTGTTTTTTGCATGTCTAATCATGCACATACTAGTTATATTGTATTAACAAACTCTACCATACAGGTGTACTAGTTATAGTGTATTAACATACTCTACCATACAGATTGGCTAGTTGATTAAATTAAGTTCTGGAATGCGGCTTTAACAGATAGATTTCAATTTAACAGCCCCTGAGACGGTTGTCTGGTCAAAACGGATGTTACATTCAATCTCTGTGAAATTACATTTCACAAAAGTGCGTCAGCGGGTGACTTATCGCTGGAGAGAGCCAAGCAGAAAGTTGAATATGAACTTGTTATATTAAAAAAAAGAATATAGTTCGATGGTAGTACTTTGAAGTCATTTTGTTTATTTATTTTTTCCTTTGCAGAGCACTGCGGGGTAAGTGACAGGGCGAGAGAGAGAGAGAGAGAGAGAGCGACGGACAGGAAGCGAAAGAGACGTGTGGGAGTGAAGGGAGGCAAATATGGTATGAAATGAGACGGATAAACAGAGGAGAGAGAGACAGAGAGAGAGACAGAGAGAGAGACAGAGAGAGAGACAGAGAGAGAGAGAGAGGAGATGGTGGAGGGGAAGTAGGCAGTGGTGGACAAAGTATGTCATCACTGTTGGTCAGAAACATCTTATCTCCATATTCTAACTTGTTGTGTTTTTTGGTAAGTGAATGCTGATCATACCACAGCGTCACACAAAAGCATCAAAAGTAACAGATTCACAAGCTGGAAACGCCATGTGAAGTGGCGCCTTTTGAGCTTGTAGATCTGCTACTTTTGCTACTGTATGTTTGAATTTGAATCCTGAAAACTCACAGATTTGGACATATGAGATTTCCATCTGACAGAGACCATATACTACAAAGTAGAGTTATAGAACTGGAATACTTTCTTTCAAAAAGTATTCAAAAGTACAAATTATATATATTTTTTTTAATATCAATATCAATGAAATGACAGACAGGGGGGTTGGTCAGGGGCGAACGAGGAGAAAGTGGGTTAGGACCTTCTGACCCAGGTGTGACTTTGTCATCATAGCCTCGTTTCAATGACCCACAAGTCATCGTTACAAGCACACACACACACACACACACACACACACACACACACACACACACACACACACACACACACACACACACACACACACACACACACACACACACACACACACACACGCACGCACACAAAAACAAACAAGCGGATCGATGACCCCCTCCACATAGATCCACATGCAGGCAGGCACAGGCACACAAACACACGAGCACGGACGCACGCACGTACGCACGCACGCACGAACGCACGAACGCACGAACGCACGAACGCATGCTCGCACGCACGCACGCAGTGTCAATCTTCCATGCATGCCCACGTATTTGCAGATCTTTCACAGCCCAAATGGTTAAGTGTGAGGGGCAAAAGGCGGGGGCCGTGTCCACCATGAGAACTCATACTTAAACCACTTGAACCCCAGCGTCCATATTCTGGGGGGGATATTAGCCCAAAATAGCAGATCTACATGCTCACAATGCGTCGCGTTTGCGACACACTCAGTGAGCACAGTCTTGCGATCGAGAAAGGTCGTCAGAGGCAGACCTGTATCCCGAGAGAAGACAGACTATGCACCCACTGCACACAAAATGAAGTGGAAACCGAGCTACACTTCCTAACCGTCTGTCCATTGTACCAAGACATCAGAGACACATACTTCCCACAGATAACCACACACGGAGATTTTGAAAACATGACCAATGACAAAAAACTCCCATATCTGCTGGGCGAAGTACAACAATGTGCAAACACAGCAGCAAGATTCGTGAGTTGCTGTGATAGGAGAAGGATATGAAACGGAACAGAACCACCCTAAAGACTAATCATTGCTGCACTAGACCTGCACCCAGTGATCTTGGTACATAGAAATTGATCTATTGAAGATTCTGACTTTCAAATGTACATATTTTTTGTTTTGATTGTATTGCTGTATTGTTGTATTGTGCTCTCTGCTTTGGCAATGTAAACGTATGTTTTCTCATGCCAATAAAGCCCTTTGAATTGAAAAATTTTAATTGAATTGAAAAAGAATTGTGAGCTTGTAGATCTGCTATTTTTGGTGATTATATACATATACATATACATATACATATACATATACATATACATATACATATACATATACATATACATATACATATACATATAGTAGTAGGAAGGGCCACCATCTGAGCTCATTACAGGTGCAAGTTTGTGCATCAAGAACGGCATGTTATTCTGTGTGTGTGTGTGTGCGTGCGTGCGTTTGTGCGTGCGTGTGTGCGTGCGTGCGTGCGTGCGTGCGTGTGTAGGCTCATGCATGCGGAGTGAGTGCTATTTGTGTAATTACGTGCACCTGCACTCTGCTGTGCTGTGGTCTGGAAGCAGAGACAAGACAGAAGACACACACACGCAGCATGAACCATAGTCACCCCAATAAGAAAACCAGCGTTCCTGGTACTCCAGTAACAGTGCAGATGCTGCACTACCACCATTATCATAATTATTATTGGTTGTGGTACTAATGATTTAGCCCTACCTGTTTAAGTTGAGGTAGGGAGTGTGTGTGTGTGTGTGTGTGTGTGTGTGTGTGTGTGTGTGTGTGTGTGTGTGTGTGTGTGTGTGTGTGTGTGTGTGTGTGTGTGTGTGTGTGTGTGTGTGTGTGTGTGTGTGTGTGTGTGTGTGTTCCACATGCGTACATCCTGGCTGGCCCCATAGGAACCAGGTAGTAAACAGAAGAGGAGAGTCAACATCTGCTGCACATGCAACAGGAGAGAGAGCGAGAGAGAGAGAGAGAGAGAGAGAGAGAGAGAGAGAGAGAGAGAGAGAGAGCAAACACTAGTGAAAGTGGAAACGCAAACAAGCACGCGCGTGCGTGTGTGTATGCGTGCGTGTGTGCACAAGCACACGTGTAATGATATCCCCCCCACTCGGAGACTCTCCGGTGCACCGAGGATCATGGGAAGATAACAGACCTTCCCACCTCATCCAATATATACAGGAGTCGCCTCTATGTCCATGAATGTATACATGAAATATATACATCTTAGCAAAGAACATTGCTTGAGAGCGTGACTGCAGCATGTACAGTAAACACTCTCAGTGAGTTTGTTTTGGGTCTGTGGCGCTCGCTTAACTGCAGCCCTGATATAGACTATACATAGACGTACATATTGTGTGTTATGTTTATCACATACTAGCCCAGCCTGAATTTGTTCTGGGTGAGTGTTACGGAGTTCAGAGTGAACCTGGACGCCGGAGAGAAGGTGAGGTTTTAACCCCATAAACCCTGGAGTCTCTATGGGCCTGTCATAATAGACGAAAATGTGTCATAATTGGCAGAAAAGCAAGGTAAAGGAGGTAGGCCACGACACGCCTTCAACCTTCCTAACAGCCCCGCCCCTTGCGTTCCCTTCCCTGGTTGCTGCCGGCGTCAAATTCAATACAGTGTTGTCATGTCTGCTTATCACAGTATAAGCGATTTAAGTGAAGTCGCTTTTAAATATTGGTAGTGGTGGGTTGCGTTTTTTTGTTGTTGCCTTGTTTCTAAAGTGTTGCTGCTTATTTGGGGTAGCTTCCTCATGTTGTTTAGACCAGTGCTTCTCAAACATTTTCAGGTCAAGGACTCAGGAATGAATATGTATTTGTCTGCAGACCCCCATATGAAATACTTTGTGCCAGGGACGCCAATACAAGATGGTGATGAACTTCAAGGCACTGAGGATCATGGTACCCCTAACACCCTTACAGCAGACTTAAAAGAGATCCCAATTAAGTCAAAGTCAACACTAAAACACCCTGGCCAACGCTCCAAGCATCCTTGACTCATCGTCCCCGTGGAATGACTCTTCCCTTGCACTCTGTTTACTCTGTTGTTTGTTATAATGGTCCACGACATGTCCTACTGATTGATTTATTGAATACTGTAATAACAAGTTTGTTAACAGTACAGGTAGTACAGTCAAAGGTTATGTTAAAAGCATAACACAAAAATAACACTTAAGTTCCACTGAGCGTCTGCTACAGTAAATGTTTAAACTGTAACTTGTACTCTCAACTGTCTCTCCATAAACCGCCTGTCTCATAGCTTTACAGTCTGTCTCTCCTACACTACTGTCTCCACAATCTGGGAACCCATCATCATAAAAAGGAAGAACAGCACCCTCTGCTGTTTTTCACTTATTCATTTGACTCTGGGTGGAGCTGTACGGAGGACCCGTGCTCAGGGAAACCGGGGTTTTGGTCTGCCTTCGGCCTTTCACTTCCGGTGGTGCGACTATGTTTTCATTCCCACTAATAATATTTCTCCACGGAACACTAACACCATTTCTCCCAAAGAACATGGGTCGTTTTGGTTATAAGCCCTATTGTTAAATGAGTTTCGGTTTGTGGGGGACGAGCCGCAAACATGTCAATCCCGCCCACTACATTTGATTGGGTAAAGCGCTGCCTGCTTCCTGATCTTCCTGCCTGATCTGATGGCACGCCCACTTGTAGCCAATGTGCATGGGTTCTCAACGCTACCGACAGATTCAAGCGCAGCGGTGGATCTGTTCTTGAGAGATTACTGTCTCCACAGCAATAAAAAAAGAAAATACCCAGTGGGAGTTGAATGCCTATATTGCCTACTGTCCTCTAAAACCAAAATGGAAACTTTGAACTTTTTTCCCCTCACGGGATCTGGCATCTTTTCCAAAGTTCATTAACGAACGATGGCATCTCCGCTCTCTCCGCTCTTTCCGTTCTCCCATCAATCATTGTTCTGTTTTTGTGTCCGCAATGATTTTCCACTTAGCACTCTGGGAGTTTACTAATTAATCCCAGGTACAGTATAGTGCCTCAGCAGCAATCTGGAAGAAACCGGGTCCCGGCCTGTGTGGAGGCCGAGCGAACGGCGAGGAGGGGGAAAAGAAGACAACGAGGTAATGATTTGCTGTCGGTGAGGCTGAGAAGACGCTGACCGGAGGAAAGCCGGACATTAACCGAAAGTCCAAATCCACGACTCGTCTGTGTCAGAGGTTGGTACGCGCATGGCACTGGCACGCAGACACGTGCGCACTCAGGCACGGGCGCACACACACACACACACACACACACACACACACACACACACACACACACACACACACACACACACACACACACACACACACACACACACACACACACACACACACATGCAAAAGATATTCCATCGGCCTTCAACATCCAAAATTCTACCATAAAGGTACTAGAGACATAGGGCCCTATAATTGGCCATACTGGCTAAACCCACTATTTGAGGATTTTTTCCTCGTGCAAAAGTTGCTATTTTGGGACACCTGCCTTACCCACAAAACACCTGCACTACCCATACATTATGCATAGGTGTGGTTCGGGAGTTTGGGCACACGCACACACACGCGCACACACACACGCACGCACACGCACACGCACACGCACAGGCACAGACACACAGACACACGCACACACACACACACACACACACGTACGAAAAAATATAGGCTACATGATTTAACTTTTATGCCTAACAGTTGTTACTAATTGCTAGAAAACATGTGGATAGCCAGACATTTTAGGCATAAACAAGAGGTTAAAGGATACATTTAGGTCTGATAATGAATGCTGCACCGTGCATATTCAAATCATATATTCTTTACATTACTTCATTTGGAAACGATAGCCAATTTTACATTGAGGTGTCCACAATGTTTAAGGTGCCCACTCTCTCTCTGCAGTTTGTGTTTAACACACAATGGGAAGACAATGGATTTGAGCCACCCAACCATCATTCTGCTCGACAACACAGAGGGGGCGTGAATCTCATAAATCTCTCTCTCTCTCTCTGTCTCCGTCTTTCTCTCTGACACATCACTCACAGATACAAGTACACGCACGCACGCACGCACGCACGCACGCACGCACGCACACACACACACACACACACAAATCACTCACTCAGACTCACACGCACATACAAGTGATGGTGCATAGATTTACGTTTACCGTATACAGGTGTGAACACACATACATACACACACACACACACACACGTACGTACGTACACAAATTCACACACGGACCATGCACGCATACATGCCCTCCCACTAGCACAGGGACAATACACACATGCACATGTGCGTGCACACACCTGCTTGCATGAACACACTAACACACACACGCACGCAAACACGAGTACACACCATAATCCAGCCGCAGTCTTTTACGCAGTAAAAATCAGTTTACTGCGTAATTTATTACTGAATTTCCCACAAAGAGAATCTGAGTATTATGAGATTACATACAGTAGAGCGCTGGACAGCTGGATTACCGTGACATACAGCACAGGATGAACATTCTTCTCTGCTCCTGGGGGGGGGAGGGGTGGGGCGACGCCTC
>NC_139960.1:10213286-10215786 GCF_963454915.1 Gymnoscopelus microlampas
ACAACATATGTTAATGAGTAACACAATGGGCCTCATGCAGGAGACAATATCCTACCCCACTGGTTCCCAAACGTTGTTAGCCTGACACTCAGCCTGAATTTTCATTTCGTTTCATTCCATTATTCAGTCTGAAAGCCCTCTCATTGCAGCCGATTTCTGAGATGGGGGCGTGGCCAAAGTGGGAGTCTTTGGTGATTGGTTCATACTGGATTATCCCGATCCCGATTCGTCGTACAGATTTTCAACCAAGAAACACCCTCCTTCGACAGCGTCACCAGACCCTGAATGCGAGGCAAACGATTCAGGGGGTGGAGCCAGGCTAAAACGTTGTAGCTCAAGACCCAAAAAGTCTCCCTGGGACCTAAACTAGTGAAAGTAGCAGATCTACAAGCTCACAGTGCGGTGTATCGCTTCTTTTCCCTTTTTTCGCGATGCGACGCGTTGTGAGCTTGTAGATCGGCTATTTTCAAATAAAACCTTTGCGGGGAAATTATAATAAGCAGGTCTGGCAACCCTGCCCAGGAGCTGGTGTCCAAAATAGCCAATGTATATATAGGGGTTAAAGTGATTCAAACTGAACCACTGATATACACCTACATATGCGCGTGCCTTGTAGTGGGTGGGGGTGGGTGGCGCGGTTACAGACGGTATATATCTGTAGGGGATTGTGGGATGTGTGTCGGCCGCGAGGCCGGACGCCTCCAGCGCTGCTGCATGCACACGCCAGGGAAATTAAATGACGTCAAGATGTTTCAATGCGTTTTGAAAACAGCAGATCTACAAGCTCACAACGCGACTCGGCGCGATGCGTTGCGAGCTTGTGGATCGACTATTTTCAAATAGCCAACGCATAGGGTTAAAGCGGTTAAACAGATTTTGATGATGTTATAAACTCATTTTGCAGGAACCCGCCCCCTCCCCCGCCCCCCTCAAGGACTCCTCCTGAGGGGTCCCCGGACCCCACTTTGAGAGCCACTGGCATGAGCCATCTGTGACCGGCTCGCTAATGAGCAGCTTAATGGAGCTGGAAACATGCAGGGCTCTCTATGTGTGTGTGTGTGTGTGTGTGTGTGTGTGTGTGTGCGTGCGTGCGTGCGTGCGTGCGTGCGTGCGTGCGTGCGTGCGTGCGTGCGTGCGTGCGTGCGTGCATGCATGCATGCATGCATGCGTGGGTGGGGGGTGACAATGAATGTGTTTGTCATCCACCCTCTCTCTTTCTATTTCTGCCACACACACACACACACACACACACACACACACACACACACACACACACACACATACACGCGCGCACACATACACTCGTCTTGGCAGATGCCGTGTCCCCTATGGGTGCAGTCATCATCAGCGTGACACCTTGGTTAATAGTTTTATGGGGCCCGGGGGCGCCGCGCCGCCACACATACCTCGTAATAGCGTCGGATGCTAATATCCCGCGACCGCTTTGAAAACGCACGCGTTCCATCACGGTGATGATTATACGCCGAGCCTCACGCCTTTATTGGTCTAATATGGTATGACAGAGTGGACTCCAGGTCTGCGCGTGTAACACCGCAAATGCGGGTCTTCATTCGCTTGTTTCGCGATGTTATTATTATTTAATTGAAATGTACATGCTGTCGCTGTTGGGCAAAAACCTTGTATCACCTCTATATGTTTTTTGGTAAATCAATACCCTACTTCATCACACTGTAGTGTCACACAAACGTAGCAGTAATATTACATCAAAGTGATTAACCCATTAAAACCGGTAAAGGATCTGTGTCATTTTTTATTTTAGTGTTAGGTATTAAAAAATATTAGATCTACAAGCTCACAGAGCGACGCTTTAAACATTTTTGAAAAATCTTGAAAGAAATACTGGTTTAGAAGGCATAGAATCGGCCTCAGGTCTTTATGGGTTAAGTGTGCCTGTGGGTTTTATAAATATTGAAATAATAACTAGATTGGATCCAATGGAGCACCATATTGTCACCAGTGACAATACGGTGCAGTGATATCAACCTGAAATTGAAACAAACGTATAAACATGTTATTGTGAGGTGTTTGTGGAATTGGTATAGTGGCGCCACTATTAAAATCCTGTATGAGGAATGTAATTACTCATCGCGTTATTCTGTATGTAGCTATTTGGTCCAGTTAGTGCCATGGAATATGGAAAAGCATGTATAATGTAAATAATGTATTCATATTTAAAGTGTTTACGATGTGCTACTATGCAATGCAATATAGACATGGCAATAACAGTAGCCACAATGGCATTTTAATTTTAATTCTAAGCTGTACTTGATTAATTACGTTCAACCTGGCATCCCAATTTTGGGCACGTCTTCATATGCAGTAAATAAATAAATAAATGATTAAAATAATTGTGAAGATAAGTGAAATTAGCTTAAGGCCTACTGTAAGTACACTTCCTCGTGAGACAAAAAGCCAACACAGCAGATCTACAAGCTCACAACGTGTCACGATGTGCCACGTTGTGAGCATGTAGAGCTAT
>NC_139960.1:10220786-10238286 GCF_963454915.1 Gymnoscopelus microlampas
TCCGCAAGTAATCTATTCTGTTGGTGATGAATGCATGGACCTGTTTTTGAGCATCAGACGCAGCGAGTTACATGGATATTTAGGAGACCAGTGGTTCTCAAAGTGAGCGCCGGGGACCACCAGTTTGTAGATCTGCTATTGTTGACATTTTAGAAAATTCTTTTTTATAGTGAACTTTTTTTTTTATACAAATCTTTGCTTCTGGGGGTCCCTGGGACAAAATATTTTCTGATGTGGGGGTCCGACATGAAAAAGTTTGAGAAGCACTGACCTAAGCGAAGAGGCGGGTGTTGGTATCAGTGGAGCATGGAGGGTTAGGTGGTGCGTTAAGGTGAAGCTAATTAGTTTTGTGATTGGCATCGATTAAAGTGCGGTCCCCGGGGGGGGGGCGAGCGGCTTAACGCCGAGCACAAGTGCCAACGTGTTCTTTGTCTGTGTGTCTGTGTGTCTGTGTGTGTGTGTGTGTGTGTGTGTGTGTGTGTGTGTGTGTGTGTGTGTTTGTGTGTGTGTGTGTGTGTGTGTTGTGTGTGTGTGTGTGTGTGTGTGTGTGTGTGTGTGTGTGTGTGTGTCTGTGTGTGTGTCTGTGTGTGTGTGTGTGTGTGTGTGTGTGTGTGTGTGTGTGTGTGTGTGTGTGTGTGTGTGTGTGTGTGTGTGTGTGTGTGTGTGTGCGCGCGTGTGCGTGTGTCAGACAGACAGGCGGTCTCTCTCTCTCTGTTTCTTTCACACAGACAGGTGGAAAATGACTAGGCAGTAGTAGGCACTGTACTTAATATTGAGGTATTTTCACCTCAATATTTCTTCTTTTTTTTTTATTACTTTATACTTCTACTCCACTACATCTGCAGGGGCAAATATTGTACTTTTTTTAAATCCACTACAAATAATTGAAAACAAATCTACTTTTAATATAGGCTATACTATTTAAATACATTACACACCCAAGATACATTAACCAGTTATGCCCTCTTTTATTACACGTCTTTTCGAAAGTAGCCAATCCGCAAGCTCACAGCGCATCACGACGTGTGAGTTTGAGGATCGGCTATTTTCCAAAACTACCCAAACTTTTGTACTTTCACTCAATTGCAATTTTGAATACAGGACTTCTACTTGTACAGAGTATTTCCACATTGTGTTATTGCTACTTTTACTAAAAAAAAAAGTTTTTTTTCCACCACCGCGTTAGCCTGGTTCCAGACGAATCTGCCTTGCAAAATTGCATGCACTTTAGCCCTCACAGTGTGTCGTGTGATATTGTCTGGCCACGCGAGGCTACCACCGCGTTCTTGCAGGTCTGTGTCCGAGTTTCTTGGTTCCGTGTTTATGGTTTGTGTGTACCTCTCTGGCACACTCTGTAACCTGAGCAGGTCTTAGTGTTCCAGAGAGTCCCCTGGTTGATTACTGTTGATTGCTCATTACGCTCCGAAGGCTGTACAAATGGAACCAAATGGACTTTATACTTGTAGCTTTAGTTACTAGTTACTAGCATATTTTGTTAATCAAATTATTCATAAAAAAATTGTCTATAATGTAAAAAGAAATAGTAGATTTACAAGTTCACAATGTGTCGCGATGCGATGCGTTTTGAACTTGTAGATCGTCTATTTTAGAATAGCCAGATATGGCTTAAGTGGTTAATTATAATAATCAAATAAGATGATATAAGATCCTGAAATGTGACATTCTGCATAATGAGTACTTTTACTTTCGATACTTTAAATATAGTTTGATGATAATACTTTTGTACTTTGACTTCAGTCAGATTTTTAACGCAGGACTTGTACTTGTAACAGAGTATATTTTACACTGTGATACAGTGCAGTACAGAACTTTTACTTGAGTCCAAAATCTGCGTACTTCTTCCACCACTGAATGGAACAGAACATCGCAGAAAATTTGCAAAACAATCGTTGCATAATCCACTGGTTCTCAACCTGTGGGCCATGAGGGTATTGCAAGTGGGCCCCCAAATAATTGGCACAACACAAAGACTTTAATTATAACATTAATATAAAAGGTTCTACCGATGAATAAGAACATAAAGTATACTACATTAGTTCCATTGATCGAAGCTGGAACACAATAAATTGATTGATCATTCAAACAAACATGCCCTGAAAATGTACATGGCCCACCTATCTGACCAATTAAGTGGTCAGATGGGTGGGCCAAGATCTTCAAGTGGGCCCTGATCCAGAGAAGGTTGAGAACCACTGTCATAATCCTCCACAATGCTGTGTGACGCGACCGTTTGCATTCTTCAGTAGGAGTATTTGGACCACAACACAAAGCCACGGCACCACCCTTCGCTTGCATCCCATTGGCTTAGAGCTCTGACTCACTGTGGATTAATGAATGTCCTCGGTTTATCAATGTAAGACCACGGAATGTACTGTCACACCCTTCCTCAGAAACACTCACACGCACATTTTTGTATTACCATACTTGTGTGAGCAGCATTTTTCTTTTGCCTTTTAACCCTTTCCCCCCCAATTTAGTCATTATGCTAATTATTTCCTCCCCACACACACACAGCTGTGCGTTGTCGCTCCTGTTGTATCCTACTGGCTCACCTGCTAGTGAGGAGCCCCCACCAGGAGGACATAGAGCCTCCGTACTACTCCTCCCGCTCAACACTCCCCGCTGACAGGTGCCGCCCCAGCCAATACGTGCATTGTAATATCACCCTCCCCGCCCGACTTCCCTCCCCCGACCACAGGGCAATAGGGTTCGTATAGAGTAGAAACGTTTTTTTTTTATGTAATTGGAAGTCTGTGGGACCACCCACCAAGTTTGGAGCCTTTAGCATGCTGAGAACTGGAGTTATGGCCGTTTAAAGCCCAGCCAATAGGAACACAGAGGGGGGTGGGGCTTGAGCAATTACAACCCGTCCCTATTGGCTGTCTAAGAGCGGGTTCCAAGTTTGGGGCCTTCAGCATGCTGGGAACTGGAGTTATGGCTGTTTAAAGCCCAGCTCACCAAGTGTGGCAATTCTGATGGCCGACCCCTAACCAGTGTTGGTGCCAAGTTTGGTGCGGATTCGAGCAAGGGTGCTCCTCACAGGTCTGCATGTTACTTTTCATATATCTAATCTTAACCTCTATCGGAATATTTCCCCAATTGTAAACCTGATTCTAACAATATTTTTGGGGCGGTGTAGCCGCCCCCTATAAGTGAGTTTTGGACACTGACCAATCCTGCACCGTGATTGGCCAATAGTCTACAACGCATTGTATACCCCCTAACCCTTCCATTGTTAATGCAAATCGATACTTTTGCAAAGTCAGCCAATCACATTACAGCTAGTGTCATCACCACTAACTGTAATGTGATTGGCTGACTTTGCAAATCCAGGACTGTGATTGGCTAGCGAAACAAATGACACATGTGCAGCCCTATGAATAGCAATATGGACTTTAAAAAAAGTAATTTATCCTTTTTATAAAGTGAGTCATGTTGTGATGACCACACACCGCCCACTTCACACTGGGTGTGATTTTTTTAACCATGAAAAGGACATTTATCTTGTGAGGACCAGGAGAAATTGTCCTCACAATGTATTAAATTCTACAAAAATTGTGGGGACCTTCACAGGTATAAACACACGCACGCACGCATGCACGCACGCACGCATGCACAAACACGCACGCAGACTTTCAGAAAACAAATCCATCAACTTCAAGTATTGATGTATTTGGCCTGTGACCATGTTTGTATGTTTGCATCTATCAGTGCAATTAGTACACCCAGGTGAGGCAACACACACAGGCACACACGCACGCACACACGCACGCACGCACTCTCTCACACACACACACACACACACACACACACACACACACACACACACACACACACACACACACACACACACACACACACACACACACACACACACACACACACACACACACACACACACAGACAATCACAGACAATCACACCCAAAACCACTAGTCATGGTCCCTCCCTTTGGTCAAAGTAATAGTTTGCACGTCAAATAACTGTGACCTTTGACGTTATCTATTGTTTGACAGTAGATGGCCGACAGACAGACAGACAGACAGACAGACAGAATTTACTTGAGTAATTGTACTTAGTTACTTTAGAGGAGGCAGAGAGAGAGAGAGAGAGAGAGAGAGAGAGAGAGAGAGAGAGAGAGAGAGAGAGAGAGAGATGAAGCCTGTGTTTGTTTATATCTGTGGTGAAAACAGAGCGAGCTGACATCCTGTACAGCAACCAATCACAGTAGCTGTGTCAGCCTGTGTGTGTTTGTGTGTGTGTGTGTGTGTGTGTGTGTGTGTGTGTGTGTGTGTGTGTGTGTGTGTGTGTGTGTGTGTGTGTGTGTGTGTGTGTGCGTGCGTGCGTGCGTGCGTGCGTGCGTGCGTGCGTTCGTGCGCGTGTGCGTGCACACTCGCTCGTGCATGTGCCTGCAGTGCTAACCGGTTCACAGCAGTCAGATACAAACCCGGTGCCCTCGCCACCCTACTCTCTCTCTCTCAAAGACAGCTGCAAAGACACGTGCACAGACAAATCAAGCGTGTGCACGTCACACACACCTGCACACATATGAGCACCACAGGTGCAAGGAGACATCATGCACACATGCATGGATTGTTGCAAATTTACAGATGGACACACACACACACACACGCACATGCACGCGCACGCACACACACTCTCTGGTTCTCAAAGTGGGGTCTGGGGACCCCCAGGGGTCCTTGAGGAGGTTCCAGGGGCTCCTCAGAAAATGGACTTAATGTAGCATAAAAATCAGTTGAACCATGCTTTAACGCTATCTGCTGTAGATCGGCTATTTGCCGATCTACTGTACAAGCCGGCTATTCTACTATTCTACTGATCTACTGTACAATCGGCTATTAAAATATAAACAAAAGAAATCTTGAACATTTTGGGGAAAAATGTAATATTTTTTAAACATTTTAACAACAAAAAAATGTTATGGGGGTAACCCTGGCACTATAGTTTCAGATGAGGGTCCGCAGCCTAATACATATTAACCCATTAAGACCTGAGGCCGATTCTACAAATGCCTTCTAAATCACTGTTCTAAACCACTGTTCAAAATCCTAAGAATGTTCTGAAAAAAAGTGTCTACAGCTACAATCTAAATGGACACAGATGCTTTCCCCGCTGTAATGGTTAATCTGGGGGTCCTTGACATGATAAAGTTTGAGAACCACTGTCATACATAATAGATCCAAACACTGATCAGAAGGTTACATTATGGCCAAACCAGATAGAATTTGATGTACATAGCTCATAACACACACAGGGGGAAAAAAGACATTGATGATTGATTGAAAGTGACAGAAGAGGGAGAAATGAAACTCTACTCAAGGATATATGAAACTTTGTCTTCTCCGTGTAGACAAGCTGCCATTGACAGAGGTTCTCACACTTTTTTATGCCAAGGACCCCCAAGTTCTGTATCTTGTATTTGGCATCTAAAAAACTTTTTGCGCCAGGGACCCCCATACAAGATTTGAGTTGTTACATTGTTTCAAAAACCACTGGCCCATTATAGCTGAGATAGAACACTATTTTGCACGTTTTTTTGCATTCGACTTTTGCAATCCTCCCAAGCGTGCGTGCGCACACACACACACACACACACACACACACACACACACACACACACACACACACACACACACACACACACACACACACACACACACACACACACACACACACACACACACACTGCAGACAAGAGCTCACTAGATGTCTTTCATTAATTATTTTGACTCAAGTTAACCCCCCCGTTGTCCCAAAACAACAACAGGGACAAGTAAAAATTTATGGTTTGCTGATTCAGTGGCCCTGCTATGTGCTGCGTCATGCTAGCTCAGTGCACCGGCCCAAAAGGGACTATTGATTACCGCCGATGCAATCAGGGCCCATCCGCCTGTTAAATTATGCATGTCAAACCATAGAGGATATCCTTTAGAGAGAGAGAGAGAGGGAGAGAGGCTCGGCTAATACGGAAGGAAGTGTCCGGACGCTGCAGAGATTGACGGGCTAAAGCGCGCGTATCGAGCCGCTGGGAGATGGATGGACGCCATCTGTTCCTGGTGTCAGCCTGTAAATCTGACCACCGAGGTCCTGACCATCTGATCTGATCTGATCTGGAGGTCTGTCTGTCCGTCTGTCCGTCCAACCGGCTGGTTGGGAGTCTGTCTGTCTCAGGGACGTCACGGGCTCTCAGAAGGTGGGGGGGTGGACTTTCGGTGGACTATACCCCTTATTTTACACTTTGGCTATTCAAAAATAATAGATATACAAGCTCGAGTGCCGCGCTATGAGCTTATTTTGGAAAAAGTGTGAAAAACATTTGTAACTGTCAAATGTAAACAAATTCTGTATTTTCAAAATGTTGCGTTTTTTGGGCGGATTTTTTTTGTTTTGTTTGTGTTTTGGTTACTTTATTTAGGTTTTAGGGTTAGGGTTAGGTTATTTAATTCTTATTTTTGCCTGATTTTATTATCAAAAAAAAAATACTCGGCATGAACCATATGTGTGCGTGCGTGCGTGCGTGCGTGTGTGTGTACGTTACGTGGGTGCGTGCGTTTGTGCGTGCGTGCGACCATTGCAGCATCTCCGTCTCCGGCTCTCTGGGTGAGAGTTCGCGCCTCACGTGTCGCTGCGCTGACGCGGCCAATGCGAGCGCGGCGTCACTCACAAGACCCCGCCGGAGGTGGCGATGCGTCCCCGGACTATGGACTCAATAATATACTGAGGTCAAAGGTCACGGGCTGTGAAGGCATAACACCTCACAATTATGAGAGGATGAAGGAGGTGGGGGGAGGGAGGAGGGAGGAGGGGGGAGCGGAGGAGATTACAACACCTCAGCCTTTCAGAGAAAAGTGGCAGATTAGCAACTAAGCAATGAGGTGAAAGTTCACCGCTTGAAGTGAGTCAATATGGGGAGAGTGTGTGTTGAGGAAGAGTGTGTGTGTGTGTGTGTGTGCGTATGTGTGTATGTGTATGTGTGGGGGGCCACTTGACCCCGTAAGTATAGTAGAATTTGAGAAACTCGATTTTCAGGCCGCTATGCGGCCTTCAAACCCATGCTGCGCTGATAAGAACAACGGTCACCGAAGTATGGCCATTTGAAGTGTTAAACATTACTATAACACTGATGCCGAGCAGCGATACACTTGCAGCACCCTGGTCCACTGTCATACCTGTGCGACCTTGCGTTTGGGAGGTAGGGGCAAATAAATGCTCAAAGTGGGGGGAAAATTGCAATTTCACCCACTTCGGGTGGTCGAATAGACTTCCGGTCTATGCCGCTGGAATCCTTGATCCCATAAATGGGTGATAGGCAGAGTTCCGGGTGTCTACGAGTTGTACCGAAAGTTCACCGGAAGTTCACAGGTAAAACCGGAAGTTCACTGGAGTTGAATTGGAGTTATGACTGTTTAAAACCCAGCCAATAGGAATACAGAGGGTAAAGTAATTACAGCCTGCCCCTATTGGCTGTCTAAGAGCACGTAACACATTTGGGGCCTTTAGCATGCTGGGAACTGGAGTTATGGATGTTTAAAGCCCAGCCAATAGGGACATAGAGGGGGCGGGGCTTAAGCAATTACAGCCCATCCCTATTGGCCGTCTAAAAACACCTACCAAGTGTTGGTAGGTGTTCTTGATCAATTAGACATAGATTCCGTAGGAGTTACTGTTAGGATAAGACCTATAGAGGTTAGGTTCAGGGGTTGGGGTTAGTGTTAGGATTAGGTTAGGTTCAGGGGTTGGGGTTAGTGTTAGGATTAGGTTAGGTTCAGGGGTTGGGGTTAGCGTCAATCAATTAAGATTAAACATATAGAGGTTGGGTTCAGAGTTGAGCTAAGCTGCTCCTCCCTGCCCCTCTCACACACACTAACCTTGCGTCACCAGGCTTCCACACAGACACACACACACACACACACACACATGCACACATGCACACACACACACACACACACACACACACACACACACACACACACACACACACACACACACACACACACACACACACACACACACACACACACACACACACACACAGACTCTCTTCTCTCTCTCTCTCTCTCTCTCTCTCTCTCTCTCTCTCTCTCTCTCTCTCTCTCTCTCTCTCTCTCTCTCTCTCTCTCTCTCTCTCTCTCTCTCTCTCTCTCTCTCTCTCTCTCTCTCTCTCTCTCTCTCTCTCTCTCTCTCTCTCTCTCGCCTTGGATAGACTGGAATGCTCATCAATACTACATCTCAAATATACTAACCTTGTATGTAACCAAGCTGTTGCTTGCTGCTCGAATTGGCCAAACTAAAATCCACGTGGGTTGCTATTAGATTAGAGTATAGTGATCTCTCATTTGGGTGTGCGCCGTGCACGCGCGCGCAACTGACATTTTTTTTGTTGATATCAAGTACTTCCCAGTAGCCCCTCATTAAACTACTTCTCCCCAAATCCAAAAGGACAATTTTATTTTCCATCCTAAAAGGCAGCAGGCCCTTTATTTTATTTACATTAACCACTTGACTCCTAGCATCCCTATAGCAAATCTACAAGCTCAGAACGTGTCACGCTGCAACGCTTTGTGAGCTTGTAGATCGACTATTTTCGGGTCCTTGGCCTGACAAACGTGGAACACCTGTGGTGTAAAAGGAACACACACACACACACAAAGATATCGAAAGAGCTTTCTTTTTGTGTTGGACAGACAAAAGTCTCTCTCTCTCTCTCTCTCTCTCTCTCCCCCCCCCCCCCCCCCTCCTTCCAGAATGAAAGCTGAGCTTCCGGTTGACGATCTCTATGACAGAGGGGACAGGAAGGACGCACAACGCACCAACAATACAGTATGCACGCCGGCTGTGTGTGTGTGTGTGTGTGTGTGGGTGTGTGTGCATGCGTGCGTTTGTCTGTGCGTGTGTGTGTGTGTGTGTGTGTGTGTGTGTGTGTGTGTGTGTGTGTGTGTGTGTGTAATGCAGGTGGCATTGCTCTGCACGTGTATATACTTTCCAAACGTCAACTGGTGTTTGCTGACCACATGTAGCAGGGTTTTTTTATACTTCACTCTTAATGGGAGTTTAATGTGCCAGAACATCAACCCATGCACGCACGCACGCACGCACGCACGCACGCACGCACGCACGCACGCACGCACGCACGCACGCACGCACGCACGCACGCACGCACGCACGCACGCACACACACACACACACACACACACACACACACACACACACACACACACACACACACACACACACACACACACACACACACACACACACACACACACACACACACACACACACACACACGACCATCTGGGAGTGATCCCCCATCGTCTAGAACAGCTGTGGCCCCAGCGTTTCATGTATTGCGGTGGTGTGTGTGTGTGTGTGTGTGTGTGTGTGTGTGTGTGTGTGTGTGTGTGTGTGTGTGTGTGTGGGTGTGTGTGGGGGCCGGTGGAATGCTCGGGGGCCGGTATCTCCGTGAGGGCCGGCAAGCGGAGCAAATTACAGGGAGAGACACACATCAGAGCATAACTCAGGAGGGCTCTGTTACAAGGCCCTGTGGAACTCCGCAGGCCAGAGGAACGCATTGAAGTGAGAGGCCACGCCCCCCAAAAAATCTAAATTATTCAAAGAATTTCAAACATTTTCGATATTTTCCAAAAATGATCAAAAATAGCAGATGTACAAGTTCGCCTTCGTGCCATGCTGTGAGCTTGCACATCTGCTATTTTTGAAAAGCCAACATATAAATGCATAAAGAGGTTAAAATTGATTGTGATGCTATAACTACTTTTGCTGGGGACCCTCTGGAACCTCCCCAAGGACCCCTAGGGGTTCTCGGACCACTCTTTGAGAACCAATGCCCTACTTCATCAAACCACAGCAGTGATTCTCAACCTGTGGGCCAGGAACCACTGGTGGGCCACGAGGGTATTGCAAATGGAACCCCAAGTAATTGCCACAACAGTAGTAGATACAAAATATGTATGTAAAAAAAAAAAACATGGAATTTTTTGCTTTAACCCATTAGACCTGAAGCCGATTTTACATGTCTCCTAAATCGCAACAGTTTTCTGAAAAACTTATGTTTCTATATCAGTGGTGCTCAATCTTTTTCCATGTCAAGGACCCCCACAACTATATGTATTTGGCCGCGGACCCCCATCTCAAAATATTTTGTTACAGGGGGTCCCAGGAGCAAAGATTTGAGTTAAAAATGTTTGCTTTAAAAATATATATATTCAAATATATAAATACTACGGCACTCGGTGTCGCGCTATGAGCTTGTATATCTGCTATTTTTGAATAGCCAAAGTGTAAAATAATGCTTTTTAGCTAAAATCTAAAAATGACACAGATGCTCAATGGTCTCAATGGGTTAAAACCTTGAAAAAATTAGTGTTCAGTGGGCGGGCTGAAGGGCGGGTCGTCACGCCCTGTACTACAGCGTCACACAAAAGTAGCAAAAATAGCAGATCCACAAGCTCAAAGCGTGTCGCATCGTGTCAGCCTATCTATCGGCTATTTTAGCAATTTATGATGTTTCTAAGTGAAACTGATATAGTGGTTAAGTATGCGTTCGTTTGTAGGTTTTATGAATATCGAACCAATGAAAAGTATCAACAAGAGCGTGTGACTAAAAGATAACTGCATTGAATGCATTGGAACACAGGTTCTTTTTGTGTACTTCTTTGTGTACTTCTTTTGTGTCTTTATGTACTGTCTTGGACATACAAGGTTTCCACCCCACACTATGATTTGTTTCACAGTGTGCCCTTGGACGGGCAGATGTGTGTGTGTGTGTGTGTGTGTGTGTGTGTGCACACATCTGCAGCAGATGAAAACCTGCCATTAGCATGTCAGTGAGCGAGGCCCGAGCCGCACTCGACGCACACTCACACACACACGCACACACACACACACACACACACACACACACACACACACACACACACACACACACACACACACACACACACACACACACACACACACACACACACACACACACACACACACACACACACACACACACACACACACACACACACGCCCCTGCCAAAAGGGAAACAATAAAATATCGGGATTCAAAGCGGTCTTGAAAGGAAACAAGCTTCCACTTGTCTCTTCTCTCTCTCTCTCTCTCTCTCTCTCTCTCTCTCTCTCTCTCTCTCTCTCTCTCTCTCTCTCTCTCTCTCTCTCTCTCTCTCTCTCTCTGCCGTTCTTTCAAGGGCGATCAAAGGCGTTCAGTTCCGTTCAGACTCCAAAGCGAGCGAGCCATCAGTCACTCAAGTCCCGCGTTGCAGCAAATAGTGTTACGGCTCGGCGGCTGTGAACTCCATGGGTGTCCTGAGCGGAAATAATGCTCAAGTACGGTACTTAAGTACCATTTCACATTTATTGTAATTGAGTATTTATTATTATTTTTCGATTCATACTTCTACCACTACATCAACGAGTAATTATTGTACTTTTTAGCTTGTACACTTACTTAGGCTATTTGACAGCTTTGGTTACAGGTTACTTTGTAGATTCAGATTAATATTACAAAAGCATTCAAGCCCTCTTTTATACTTTGACTATTCAAAAACAGCAGATCTACAAGCTGCAAGCTACAAGTTGAAAAAGTTTGACTTATTTTTAAAGAATGTGACTATTTTACTATTGGTACTTTGACTATATTTCGATGCCAATACTTTTGTACTTTTACTCAAGTTACATTTTGAACACAGGCCTTTTACTTGTAACAGAGTAGTTCTACAGTATATCATAGTATTGCTATTCTTGCTTAAGTAAAACAACTTGAGTAGTTCTTCCACCACTGTAGCTGTGTGTGAATGCTGGAGTCATCATAAAGTGGAGCTGCTCAGTGAGGTTCACACACGGTCGCGCCACCTCCATGACCTCGCTTGCACCCGCCTCTCACAACCCTCCAACACTTACACTGTCTCCTCCTGTCCTTTCCTTGTTCTGTCCGAGGTGCATTTTTGGACATTTGATATCCTCTCTCTCTCTCTCTCTCTCTCTCTCTCTCTCTCTCTCTCTCTCTCTCTCTCTCTCTCTCTCTCTCTCTCTCTCTCTCTCTCTCTCTCTCTCTCTCTCTCTCTCTCTCTCTCTCTCTCTCTCTCTCTCTCTCTCTCTCTCTCTCTCTCTCTCGTCGTGCCAATTCCTGAATTCCCCACAACTGTCTGCCTAGTCTTGTCACTACTGCCCCATCCTGGCTCACCTCCCAGTGAGGAGGCCCCACTGGGAGGACCACCACCTGAGTGCCCTTCCCTCCCTCCTTCCTTCCTTCCTTCCTCCCTTCCTTCCTTCCTTCCTTCCTTCCTTCCTTCCCTCCTTCCCTCCTTCCTTCCTTGTTCTCTCTTTTTCCTTTGACTTACCTTTAACAGTATTATCATTTCTATCTCCTTCTGTCATTTCGTCCTTTCCTCCCTCCCTTTAGTCCTTTCCTCCCCTACACAGCCACCATGCAGGGCTACACTGCAAAATCCTGATTGGTAATTAAACCATTACTGGTCATTTTGACTCTCTCATAGTTAAACATTATGATTTTGTAGTGCTTTCAAAATCACTGGCGTCACTGCTGACATAATGAACTTAGAGCTGGGCTGCCCAATCACAGTAGCCGAACAGGTTCGGGTAATCACCAGAGGTGGAAAAAGTACTCACATTTTTTACTTAAGTAAAAGAATTAATTCCACAATGTAGAAATACTCCGTTACAAGTAAAGGTCTGGGATTAAAAATGTAGAAAAGTATTGGTATCAAAACGTACTTAAAGTACCAAAAGCACAACATCTCGGAGGCACAGAACACCCAAATTAAGTTCTGATCCCGCCCAAACCTCTGAATGACGTCATATTGTAGTTTTGGACCAGCCAAAGAGAACACATGTTGGTTGTTCTGGTTTAGTGTCCAATGGGCTTAATCCTCTCACAGCTACTGTATGGCCCAAGTAAATCCGTCGACGTTTTTCAATCCGTCCCACAAAATATGCATTTAATCCCTGTTTATTAGCCCTCTCAGCCTATATTATATACACTGGCACGCGCTCGCACGTACGTAGGTACACTGCAAATGGTGGTGATTGACCTCTGGTAGTATAGTATGTATTTATTATTAAGGAGCTTATCTCGTGTAAGGACCATTGTCTTTAAGAAATATACAATATGGCAGGCTTAGAAAGGGGATTATATCAGGTTTACTCCCTTTCTGTGATCGGAGAAAGAAAGAAAGAGAGGCTCAGTGAGAGTAGGCTGCACTAGCCTTCCTGCTTTCGTGTATAGAGGGGCGGGTTTAAAATCAGCACGGAGAGAATGTGCCTGATCCCATTGGTTCACCGATCTGTCCGTCAGCCCCCGGCCCATCAACACAACATTACGAGCGACGCCCACTGCACTCTGGTTGGTTGGGGAAATGAAACACTTCCTATATCGGGTACACCGACACCCGGGTCCAGGCTTTTATTTTTTAACAAAACTAAACAATAAAAGCCTGGAGATCGAGGCTACAGTGAGAGTTATACGGGTCCATTTGGTATACTGTCAGATAGATTCATTAACACCATTGGTGGACAAAGTAAAAGTTTCTCCTTTGAAAAAATAACTAAGTATTCCAAAATAAATACATTAAAAAAATCTTCAATATTCAAAAGTGCAAATTAGAGTACATTTAGTTTTTGATTTCAACGCATTGCTGTATCGAAGTTTCAACATTTCCCCCCCCCCCAAAAAATAAGATTTTCCAGAAATCTTAATAAATGTCAATAATAGTGAAAATAGCAGATCTACAAGATCACAATGCATCTAGTGGTTAATTCATAATGTACGTTTTCCCTTCCTATAAAAGTAGTGGAGTCAAAAGTACACTATTTGTCTTGTAAATGTAGTGGACATATTGTGGAGTGAAAGTATCAAAGAATACAAACTCAAGTAAGTTGATTGTACTTGTACTTTGTTACTGCAAATTTGATAAATCAACACTGAGGATTTTACCGACACGCACGCACGCACACACGCAGCATTGTTTTTGAATGCTGTGGTTTAGTGTAACTGAACCAGGGAGGTGAGCCAGCAGTGTTGTAGAGTTTTTATGTCTTTATTCACCACACACCGTACTTGATGTTAATTACACAGCTACTGACCCCGCGGGGCCCAGCGGAGCCGCTTCGCAGCCACGTGAGAACAATGCATTTTGTTTTAGGTGAGAAACCGCAAAACAATTTCTCTGTTTGGCTCCGGCTGTCGCACAATGGAGTGTGTGTGTGTGTGTGTGTGTGTGTGTGTGTGTGTGTGTGTGCGTGTGTGTGCCTGTGTGTGTGTGTGTGCGCCTATGTGTGTCTGTGTGTTTGTGAACTGAATGAACCCTCTCCCATCGCACTTTAGACCGATACTGCCGTTTAGTGTGTGCGTGCGTGCGTGCGTGCGTGCGAGAGAGAGGGTGCGTGCGTGCGTGCGTGCGAGAGAGGGTGAGTGCGCGTGTGGGACATGGGTGGGTGCGTGCGTGCGTGCATGCTGGTACATGCATATGCTCGCCTGTTGTCTATACATTCCTGCACATGTGTAGTGTACACATGTATGTGCAGGACATGTGTGTGTCACATGCAGCTACAGTGCATTTAAGGACAGTGGCAGACATCCATGTGTGGCTCTGTTTTCGGGGGTTTGTGGTACTTGTGTTGTAGGATGTTACAGTATGTTCTTTCTCGTCTCTTCTTATCTGTACTTTTATCTCTTGAAATGCCTACCCTGGCAGCTATGCTGTTGATTTCCCATGCATTCGTGCAAATGTACTAGGTCCGCTCCTTTTTTCCCTCTGCACCAAATCTCCCTCTACACCGAAAATACAAGTACAAGGTTGCACTTCCGAATGTTCGCTTCCAGAATATCGACGCTGGGGTTAATGTGGCTTAGCCACTTAAACCTTCTAGACTTAGCAAAACGGACCTGAGTTGGCTCTGTACTTGAACTCCTTTTTCCTTCTACACCAAAGGTTGATGGGTTGTGAGCTTGTAGCTATTCTTGGCTAATGTTCACCCCCAAAATATGGGTGCCGGGGTTAAAGTGTTTCAAATGAGGATTTGCACCGTGCAGAAGCTATATTTATATCTCCCAAGAATCCAATTGCATGACGAGATAACACGTCACATAACGCCAAAAGGAAACGCACGTACTACAGTATTTCAACGGGTGTCTCCCCCCCAAATGTAATTCTCTGCGCGTACACTTGATGCCCACGGCTGCACTCCACCGAAAATGGTGCAGTGGAACAGAGTACCCGGCCCTCCCCTCCCCTCTGTGTGTGTGTGTGTGTAGCGTAGTAGTGCTACGCAGGCAGGAGGGAGAAAGAAAGAGAGAGAGAAAATTTTTGAGCGAGAGCCAAGCCGACCTCAGTTCCCCCCGCTCGCTGCGCGGGCACGTGTGTGAGTGTGTGTGTGTACGCGCTGCAGTCTTAGCAGCAGCAGCAGCAGCCATGCCTGGATCAGCTCTCCGCCCCTCTCCACTTTATTCATGTAATTTAATCCGCACACCGCCGACGCCATCGAAACTCCACTCTCAGCTGCCTTTTTTGTTCCTCTACACGTTCACACGCGCGCGCGTACCTGTCTGCAAGTGCACCTACAGTACAGTATGCACGGGCGCACAAAGGAGGGAGCATTTCAATGCCTGTCCTTAAGTGCACTGCAGCTGCGTGTGACACATATCCTTCGCATACTGTACGTATATACTGTACATACATGTGCAGACATTATGTATAGACAACATACAGCGAGCACATGAGGTTGTCAGCACACACACACACACGCACGCACACGCACGCACACGCACACACACACACACACACACACACACACACACACACACACACACACACACACACACACACACACACACACAACACATCAAAAGAAGTATCGGTCTGAAGCGGGAAGGGAGAGGGTTCATTCACTTCACACACACACTCGCGCCCGGCTGTGGTTGGGCTGTGTAGAGTGGTGTGCGCACCGGGGTAAGACAGGTGGGCGGGGCTAAGATCTGGCCTTTCCGATGCTGATGAAGGGTACATGCACATCAAACACTGACACCATCAATCACAGGGATGTGTGTGTGTGTGTGTGTGTGTGCGTGTGTGTGTGTGTGTGTGTGTGTGTGTGTGTGTGTGTGTGTGTGTGTGTGGGTGTGTGTGTGTGTGTGTGTGTGTGTGTGTGGGGGGGGTCATACAACATGTGTGTGATTGCCTGTGGCACTCCTCCAACACACACACGTCCATTTATTTATATATTCATTCATTCATTTAGTTTCTCATTTATTAATTCAGTTAGTTATGACTTAGCACCAACACACACACACACACGCACACACGTGCACACACACACACACACACACACACACACACACACACACACACACACACACACACACACACACACACACACACACACACACACACACACACACACACACACACACACACACACACACCAAAGCAACATTATGTAGATTTAGATTATATTGCAAGGAGGCTCGTTGCCACATGAATATCACATCAATATTATGGGGTGGCCATTTGGCAAAAATAGCCGATCTACAAGCTCACAATGCGTCGCAATGCAACGTGTTGTGCAGCTTGTCAAATGGGATTTGGTGGCGAGGGAAGAAAGGAGGGGGCCTAGTGTGGAGCCTAGGAGGGGGGATCTGGTCAACTAAGTAAATTATATAGGGTATACATTTGGTATATAATGGTTAAAATGCTATGCTAGGATAATAATAAGACTACTGACTGTGGCATCACTCTGCTTTCCTGCCTGTGTGTGTGTGTGTGTGTGTGTGTGTGTGTGTGTGTGTGTGTGTGTGTGTGTGTGTGTGTGTGTGTGTGTGTGTGTGTGTGTGTGTGTGTGTGTGTGTGTGTGTGTGTGTGTGCGCTCGCATCTCTGGCAGGGAGCACTGCTGTTCTCTCCTCACCACAAGGAACTCATTGACCTGAATCAGTGCAGACTGCCACGCCCCTCCTCTCAGCTGCTGCTGCTGAAACAGATGTCAGAGAGCCTCTGGTGGCCGGCCAGAGAACTGCAGCCTGCCTGGGGACATACTGTAGAATGCAGATGCAGAGTGTTCGTGAGTAGCCTGTACTGTACTGTACTGCCCTAGTCCAGTGTTAGGCAACCTGTGGCTCAGGTGGCCCGCTGTTACTTTGGAGCATTGGTTCTCAGGGGTCCTTGAGGGATTTCCAGGGGGTCCCCAGCTAAATGATGGATAGTTAACCAAATAGACCCTTATGGGTCTGTAACTCTGAGAGTCTACAAATGGTTAGGGTCCATTTGGTTCCAAAATGAACATTGATTTTACTATATAAATTGGGGTCCCAGAGATAGAAATGATATTAAATGGGGGGTCCATAGCCTAATGCATGTCAAACTGGGGGTCCTTGGAATTAAAATGGTTGAAAATCACTGCTAGCGCCATAAAAATCTT
>NC_139960.1:10243286-10273286 GCF_963454915.1 Gymnoscopelus microlampas
AAAAAGAAGAAAAACTAAGGTTCTCGTTCTCAACGGGTGTATTTGCAAACACGAAGATTCTGGTGTTTGGCACTCAATGTGTTGAATAGCAAAATCCAACATGTTACTTGTCAAACCGACTACGCTTGACTGACAATGGAATCACTCTCAACTTGTAATAATTATGTAATACAGGGGTCTTCAACGTTTTCAGGCCAAGGACCCCCTAGCTGAGAGAGAGATGAAGCCGGGACCCCCTCTATATCGTATAAAATTGCGTTTCAGATTCAATTTTTTTAGTTTACGTGGTCTGCTCTTTTTTCCCTCTACACCTATACCTCTTTGCCAAAAATAACCGATCTACAAGGTCACAACGCCTCGCAGCGCGAGGCGTTGTGAGCTTGTAGATCTGCTATTTTTGGCCAAAGTTCTCCTCAGAATAGGGATGCTAGGGTTCAAGTGGTTAATGTAAAATAAAAAATCCTATCACACAAAGATTTGGCGGACCCCCTGTAGTAACTCTGAGGACCCCCTAGGGGTCCCGGACCCCCTGTTGAAGACCCCTGATGTAATATGTAGTAGGTATTGGAGTGGGAATTCAATGTGTGTGTGATCATTTAGTTAAGGCATTCAATTTTGATTCAAGTTTGACCCGGTTCCAAAGATTCATATCGTGAAAATAGCAGAGGCATTGCAAGGCGTCATGAACATGTAGATCGACTATTTTCACAAGTATTGTCTCTTTCTTATATTATTTGACAATTTGACTAAGTTTGACCAGTTTTTATTGTATAGTTTGTTGATTACCTTTGATGCAGTAATGATCTTTTTCTTTTCCTATTTTTCCAAGGTATTAAAAAGGTCTTAAAGGTCCTTAAATTGTCACTTGACAGTCATCTGGGGACCCCCTGAAATCAAGTGGGGACGCCCCTGGTGGTCCAGACCCACATGTTGAGAACCATTCTTCTAGTGGGCCTGCTGTGTGTCACATCAAACCCAGACAGACTTCAAACGGTGTCATCCCCCACCCCCCACCCCCCAACACACACACACACACACACACACACACACACACACACACACACACACACACACACACACACACACACACACACACACACACACACGCACTCGCACACATAAATGACACGCCGACAAACATTATGTGACAACGTGTCGTGCCATCATCAGACCACCGATCAGACACTCAGGAGGGAGGAGCACAAAATGCAGGTGCACGTGTCATGAATACATATTGTGCACAAATGCACAGAGTGTGTGTGTGTGTGTGTGTGTATGTGTGTGTGTGTGTGTGTGTGTGTGTGTGTGTGTGTGTGTGTGTGTGTGTGTGTGTGTGTGTGTGTGTGTGTGTGTTGGCTGTGCTGGGGATTACATTGGGCAAAATAAATAAAGTAAACATCTTTCCATCCACTCATACGCACTTCTGAATACACACTACACACTAGGTCAAATGTGATTATACAGCCTTTATGTATATGTTTATCCAAATCTGTAGTGCAGACGTTCTGTCATATCTGAGTATTATTTTCAGCTATAATATATTCATTTAGAAACATTATTTAAAGTTATCGCTAATAAAAGCAGACATATCATTTAGTTGACGTGTCACGTCATGTGAATGTCAGAATCTGTATCAATTCTAACAAGTAGCCTAGTTCTCTGTCACATGGAATTTTGCCAATGCAGGAAAACACGCAATTACCCCCACATGCACCATAGCTTCAGGACTCCTGGGATGAAAAAGTCATGAATTGTGTGACTGTACTTCAGAAGACGTTTTCCCAGTATGTGCTGCACATCCTCCGCAGGCTAGAGGTGTGAGCGCGGCCCGCTTTGGCGTTCATGACCAGCATGTGACGTGAGCTCAGCCGCTCACACACTGTGGCGTCCTGTGGGCTTTCGTGGAATAGAAGCACCCTGGAGGTGGCGGGCGGGGCATTCCCCCTTCAGTGGTATAAGGCATTGGTTCTCAAAGTGGGGTCCAGGGACCCCCAGGGGTCCTTGAGGGATTTCCAGGGGGTCCCCAGCTAAATGATAGATTAGGCACCAAATGGACCCTTATGGGTCTGTAACTCTGAGAGTGTTCAAATGGAACCAAATGGACCCTAACGGGTCCATTTGGTTCCATTTGTACACTCTCAGAGTTAAATTGACATTGACTTATATAACAATATAAATTGCGGTCCAAGTGATAGAAATGCCATTAAATGGGGGCCTGTAGCCATAATGCATGTCAAACTGGGGGTCCTTGAAATTAAAATGGTTGATAATCACTGCTAGAGCCGTAAAAAAATCTTCTCTTATGGGGGTCCCTGGCATATTTTTTGAAATGGCGGTCCGCGGGCTAATAAGTGTCAATTTGGAGGTCCTTGACATGAAAAGGTTTGAGAACCACTGGTAATATGGCACTGTTTCCCAAACAGTGGGTCGGGACCCATGTCTGGGTCGGGGACCAATTGTTATGGGTCGCGAGTAAATATACCTATATTTTGTGTTTCCTAAATCTTGTTGTTAATTATTGTTATTGTAAAAGATGCTCTAAAACTTTACACAAAAAAAATCAAAAATGTTTGTGTTGAAAAAAATGCTACAATTTTTTTCATAAAGAATTTCATAGATAATATAATAAAAATAATAAAAATGTTTAAGAAGTAGTGAAAATGGCAGATCTGCAAGTTCACAACGTGGCGCGAAGCGACTTGTTGTGAGCTTGTAGATCTGCTATTTTCACTAATTCACTTTAATGTGTGTGTGTGTGTGTGTGTGTGTGTGTGTGTGTGTGTGTGTGTGTGTGTGTGTGTGTGTGTGTGTGTGTGTGTGTGTGTTTATTATACCTTGCAAATTCTCCAATGTGCGTTTGTGTGAACACTTTGTATGTGGCTTAGGAATACGTGTGTGTGTGGGTGTGTGTCTACTCCCACAGGAGTCCTTATGAGCCACTAAGTGCTACACCGTGTATCTTTTCATCTGGTGATTAAGTCTTGAGTGCTGGGCTGGGGGGGGGGGGGGTGGCAGAAACAGGGTGAGTTTAAAACAGAACATACAGTAGAAAGACAGATGGGGAGAGAGAGAGAGAGAGAGAGAGAGAGAGAGAGAGAGAGAGAGAGAGAGAGATTATCTTGTCTCTCAAATCAGTCATTTATTTTTAATTCACCCCCTTTTATCATTTAGAAAAAGTGAAATGTATGACATGGTTAAATGTTCCATTACGGGCCTGTATCTGTCCGTCTGTCTAAAAAAAAATTCTCTGAGAGTTTCAGCACTTTGGACAGTGTCATGGACCGTGACTGAGAAGTGAATGTATGGGCCATTTCAGCACCGCCGGCAAACGGACAGCTCCCCAGTGGTACATCTATCAGGATAATCACTACACCACACCTGTAAGGATTGGTCCTGCTCAGTAGCACATTGTTGGGGCAGACATGATCTCGTATCTCCATATTTAAACTTTTTATGTTTTTACCTCAGATTAATGCCCTACTTTGGCGGTAGGGCATCAATCCCCTCACAACACGTCACATCGCATTGTGAGCTTATACATGTAGACCGAAAAGATAGAAAAGAAAACAAAGGTGGAATAATGGCCATGAGGAATAGGCCTACATAGACAGAGATGTTTTCACCAAGCCAGTCATGAACCGATATCAGCCACCCTGTCACAGATCACAACCTTCAACTGCAGCCACAGAACAGCAGACATAGTGGAGATCCACATCAGTCTTCTATTCCAAATTAACATTTTTAATTGTTGGCTGTCATGTCAAAGCCCAAAACCTCTAGCTTGAACTCAAAAAGAAATAGCAAACTCACCCATATAGGATCATTTAAGTGATACAGGAAACTGTTCCCTGCTATAACTCACTTCCTTCAACGGCAGACACAACACAACGTAGCCTACATACTGTAGATTCACTTCAACATTCAGTTCCAGTGCCAGAAACTGGCACTGAACATGTTTCATTGCCACCCAGTCATTGGGTCCCAAAATTACCGTGACAGCTTGAATCACATTAGCATACTCACAGCATACAAACCAAGTAGCAGCAGCAACAGCAAAAAAAAAATAAGAAAAAAAGTCTCCTACCTTGAGCCGTCTTCATCAGTTGTGTAAGTATCGCCAGGGTTAAAGTTTGGAACCCATGAATCAAGAGATAGAGCCCACCTCTCTCTAGTTCACCCCCGGATGAGCCCATCAGCGGCGCCTCCAGTCACGTCGATCCTTCATACATCTGGCTACCTCGCCGGTACTTTATTCCCCTGCTGGGAGCTCCCGGTGTCAATGGCAGTGATGGACCAGCCCCATTTTCCCGGCTGCCATCTTCTCACTCACTTGGTAGCCCCCCATACAGATGCTTGTTGGTAACATAAAAAAAGTGTACAAAATACAATACAGTTACATCAATTACAACACAGACCATCGCAAATACCAAACTACCACAAAACTATAGCACAATGTATACAGGCATCAAAATAATTGTCATTAGCATTTAAATAATCAAACTAAAATCACAGACTTTCTGTCTACATCCAAATATGCATCACACTCTATACACACAGAAAAATAACGGTTCGATCTGGAACCAAAAATCGTTCTTCAGAGTGATTCCACAGAAGAACCATTTTTGGTTCCAGAAAGAACCTTTTACACTAAGGTTCTTTAAAGAACCATTTATTCGAATGGTTCAATAAGGAACCATTAAAGGTGCATTAAAGAACCATCAAAAAATGGTTCTTTGAGGAACCGTTTCTGGTTCCTCAAAGAACCATGTAAAAAAATGGTTCTCTGAAGAACCTTTTCTAGGGAGAAAAATCGAGATTCACATTGTAGTGAGAATCGTGCAGCCCTAATACAGAAATTCTCTGTGGTGGGATACAGGTCAGGCCAATTAGCTGGCCCAGTAATGCCATGTTCAGTACACCTGTTACAAGCAGTTTTGGCTCTGTGGGAGGGGCCAAGTGATTTTGGGAAAGGATATCATAATTTCCATTAAAGGGCAAGACCACTTTGTTAGAGGTTTGGGTTGTGTAGTTACCTTGCCATTATGTAACTCCAAAGGTGGACAAGAAATCAAAAATAATTGCTCCATTGATTAGAAATTGATAATTCAAAATATGCTCCTCATTGACTTACATTGTACGCTGAAACAGCTCTCAAAGTCACTCTTTTAGCACGTAAATGGACGGAAACAAAGTTGATTCAGACAATATAGAACATCACCAAACCCAGTACTGTTTGTTTTTTAAATAAAAATGTTAGCTTCCTGTTGATGTTGCTATTTTTATTTAGAAGAAAACCCGGACTGGATCCACGGATCCGGATCCGGATCTTCAAATAGTAAAATCCACAGGAAGTTGACATTTTTATTAAAAAAAAAAACATTACTGGGTTTGGTGATGTTCTATAATGTCTGAATCAGCTTTGTTTGTGTTCGTTTATGTGCTAAAAGAGTGACTTTGAGAGCTGTTTCACCGTACCATGTAAGTCAATGAGGAGCATATTTTGAATTATCAATTTCTAATCAATGGAGCAATTATTTTTGATTTGTTGTCCATCTTAACTTACTTTGGCTTGACAGTGTCCTTCAAAGTCTGTTTCTGTAAGGTTTCTGTAAGGAAAAACAGAGCTCATTTGACTCAAAGTGTATCTAAAACAGTGTTCTCAAACTATTTCATGTTGTGGACACCCAAATTGACAAAACCCCATTTGAAAAGATATGCCAGAGACCCTCATACAAGAGGACATTTTTACAGCTCTAGCACTGATTTTCAACCATTTTAATTTCAGGGACCCCCTCTCCTCCATGCATTATAGGCTATGGACCCCCCATAATGGCATTTTTGTCTCTGGGACGCAGTATCAATTTAACTTTGAGACATGTACAAATGGAACCAAATGGACCATTTGTACACTCTCAGTTACATACCCATATGGGCCCATTTGGTTCCCAACTATCATTTAGCTAGGGACCCCCTGGAACGCCCTCAAGGACCCCTAGGGGTCCCCTGACCCCACTTTGAGAACCAATGATTTAAATGCATCTAAAATGCTTTAAGCTGCTCACAGACTAAACATGTAATGGTGTCTTTAGTTTATCATTAACTGAGGCTGAGGCTGTTTGGCGCTATTTTTAAATACATTTCACAGCCATTGTAATTTCCATAACACATAACAAACATTACTAAAAATACTGTCAAAAACTTTACTGAGTTGATGCTTATTGACATAAAATCTTCAATTACACGCCTCCTAAACTTTCAGCTAACATTTGATATGTTAAATGAAGGTAGCTAGCTAAACAAACTATTAAATAATGATAATGAAATAATGAAATAAAAAAATAATGAGAATAATGGCGCAGGCCTTTCCTCTCTGCCTCCCAGCCCCTTCATGTCACAACAAACAAACGTAACATTAACAACTTGTTCTGAGTTGTGTGGAACGTTCTAACATCAACTAAAACGTGTTAAAAGTTGGAGGGGGGGTGAAACGAACCTCACTTTCAATGAATGACGAACATATTTTCGGTTAGCAAGAAGAAAACACACCAGGAAGTGGTGACGCACTTCTGAAGGTTCCATCATGTTCTGAGAGCACGGAAGAAGTTGGGTGTGGGAGGAGAGGCAATCAATCCGCGCTCTTTTGTTTGACTGTGTGTGTGTGTGTGCGTGTAAGTGAGTGAGTGAATGAGTGAGTGAGAGAGAGAGAGAGAGAGAGAGAGAGGGGAGATGCGCGCTTTTTCATGACTCTCTCTCTGTGTGTGTGTGTGTGTGTGTGTGTGTGTGTGTGTGTGTGTGTGTGTGTGTGTGTGTGTGTGTGTGTGTGTGTGTGTGTGTGCATTATATAATAATATTAACAATAATAATAATTGTAATTATTAATATTTTGTTTTTTTATTATTGATTTAATCATTATTATTATTTTATTTTTTGTAGACATGGAACAACAACCTTATTCCATAAAACATTTATATAATTATTATTTTATTATTAAAAATATAATAATTAAACCCCTACATTATGTATTTAATGAATACACATTTTGGGCATTTTTCAAAAA
This sequence comes from Gymnoscopelus microlampas, assembly GCF_963454915.1. Lineage (NCBI taxonomy): Eukaryota > Metazoa > Chordata > Actinopteri > Myctophiformes > Myctophidae > Gymnoscopelus > Gymnoscopelus microlampas. Next base: position 10,250,344 of record NC_139960.1, read on the forward strand.
TATTTTGTCATAATCAATACCAAGAGCCTGGAAGGCTTTGTTCCATCCTCCATGCTGCTATGCCACATATATGTTCACACCTATGTTGCCATGCCAACTGACATGCCCATACAGAATATGGACATCTCTGTTTCTGTCAGTCCTAATCCATTTTATACCCTTGATCACTGGTCTCATCAGTAGGCCTATATCTCCATATATGGGCATGGCACCTTTTGTGCCCATATATGGAGCAGACATCTATTGGCGCCTGATGCGACCATATTGAGGTTAGACACTCCATATTTGGGTGTAGCTGCATGGTTAAGGCTGATTTTTAGCGGCGCTAGCCGCTCTATACCTTTAGGTATAGAGCGGATATTAGCCCTCTATACCTGGCTTTTGCGTCAACGTTCTGATTGGTCAGGTCCGTCAACGTTCTGATTGGTCAGGCTTGCCAACGTTCTGATTGGTCAGGTCCGTCAACGTTCTGATTGGTCAGGCTCGCCAACGTTCTGATTGGTCAGGTCCGTCAATGTTCTGATTGGTCAGGCCCGTCAAGGTTCTGATTTGTCAGGCAAGGGGACTATTCATGACATCACTATGATGTCAAGGTTTATTTTTTATTTCCTCATGTTTTTTTTTGTATATATTTTTATTTTCTCATGCTTTTCCCCCTTCTTTTTTTGTATGTATTTTTAACGGCGATGGTCCTGCTCTATACCTGGCTTTTCCGTCAACGTTCTGATTGGTCAGGCCCGTCAAGGTTCTGATTGGTCAGCCCCGTCAAGGTTCTGATTGGTCAGGCCTGTCAAGGTTCTGATTTGTCAGGCAAGGGGACTATTCATGACATCACTACTTTTGTATATATTTTTATTTTCTCATGCTTTTCCCCCTTCTTTTTTTGTATGTATTTTTAACGACGATGGTCCTGCTCTATACCTGGCTTTTCCGTCAACGTTCTGATTGGTCAGGCCCGTCAACGTTCTGATTGGTCAGGCAAGGGAACTATTCATGACATCAATATTATATCATGAATACAAAATTAGATGGTTTATATAAACTGTAAAAGTCCAGAACATAAACACTCTGGGTACAGCTTATAAATTGTATAGATTATTTCATAACACATACATATCTTTCTGGTACCACATTTATACACACGCACACACAAAGTTTATTTTTTAGGTACCCACTCTATCAGCTATGACAGATCAGTTTTTGCCACTTACCTTGGAATGCATTTGGTGATTCGCTTCCAATGGCACTATTTAGTGCCACTGGAAGCCTTGAAATAAATTTACAGAGATTTAATATTGTTTCTCTAGTAGAAACACATATCTATGACAAAATATATCAAAGGCGCCGCTACCTTCACACAGGTGTGATTTTTTTTCCTTATTATATAATATGATTAGACTGACAATAGACTCTCGGGTTACCTATCCTAAAACTAGATAACAATCTCCATGTAATGCATTTGATGTATTACCCTTGCTTTTTGTGAATAACTCTGAAATAAGAGCGTCTACTAAAATAATAATTTGTAATTGTTTTATACAGGTTATACTTTACAGTTGCAAAATCCCCTACCAATAAGAACCTTTCAAATCCCATAGAACCATATGAGGAATATGAAGAACCATTTGTAATATAAAATGGTTTGGAAAATAATTCCCCCTCCCTTGAACCTTTTAAATCCTTGAGAACCATATGAGGAATCTGGAGAACCATTTGCTCTATAAAATGGTTCTCTATTAGGTGATGGTTCTTCAAAGAACCATATAGCGTTTTAAAGAACCATTTAAGAATCTAAAGAACCATTTGCTATATAAAATGGTTCTTTTAGCAGGTGATGGTTCTTCAAAGAACCATATAGGGTTTTAAAGAACCATTTAAGAACCTTTTTTTTTCTGTGTGTACATAAAATGGAAATAAACATAAAACTTACAAACATTTCTCAGCATAGCAAACACTTTTCTGCCTTCTCTCCCTCCCACAGGTGCAGACTGATTACCCCTTAATTACAAGTGACACAGGTGATACAATCAAGGAGGGTAAGGTCACAAACAGGCACACAAAATACTTAAAAATAAAACAGAAAATTGCCTGGAAGGCAAAACAGTACTGTTAATAATTGTGTTAAAGGTGTAGTGAAATGAATAATATGTTGTTCACACTTTTAGAGCATATCTGTGGTCATCATATGGGCATACCTAACAATAGATGCCCAAAACATGGGGGGGGAATGAAAAACATTTTTGTGTATTTTCATATCAAAAGTCCCTAAAAAGCCAATCTTAATTACTTCCTGTAAACGAAAACGTGCTGCGTGATGACATAACGCAGCTTTCATGAAAATAAATGAATCTTGATTACATGCACCTGTTTGATTCCCATAGCTGCACGTTCTTCAAACACAGCTGATTTTAATTACTGAGCTACTCTGTTTTGAATCTCATTCAAGATGACATCCAGACGGTGTATTACTCATTTTAAACTTAATCTGCACACTCAAATATGTATCTGAAAACATTATAGGTTAGACATAAGCCACATAGTAGCAAACATGCTTAACTGGTTGTCTCTCTCTCACTTGTAAACAAACACTAGCCCTGTTGAGCACGGCTGAAGTGATTCAGATTTCAATGTCCCATAGCCTGAAGGGATGGGACCTTCTGATTGGGTGAGAGTCGGTTGAGACGACGTTTCAGATTGAATCTTCAAAATAAAATGACCGAAAATGTCACCGCACTGCATCTTTAATAAAGTATTCACTCAATCAATCAATATAACCCTAGGTGGCATGGCTAAATTTCATTTCATTTTCATGGTCAGATTATTAGAATCCCACATTCCCCTCTTAGTGGAGTAGGCCTGACATAAGTATAGTAAAGTGTAATGCATTGTTTTAAATGATTCTCAAATGTGCATGTTTCTTTTTTAGTACATATTAGTTTTAATTTGAGGACAGTGAAACATTACACTCATTCAGTGTATCAAACAATCTTTTAATTCACAAACTAAGATAAGCAACTCTGGGTCATTCACTCTAACCATAGTTTTGCGTAGCCAGACAACTATTCCATAATCTCTGAATGCTAGAGTCTGGAACTACAGCTCCTGTCATCTTTTTGTAATTTCTGTTCACGTAAATATATCTTGAAATATCTTTACATTTAATGTTTTAATTCCCATTTGTGTTAAGCAGCCAGCTATATGTATGCTTTCATGATTTTGATTCAGGCCTATATTCGGATAAATTTGCGCGACTGTAAAGACGAAACCGAAGTGGGAAGCAGGCGTCACATCCGCTTTATCGCTCCATCATTTTCAGAGCTTCCAGACTGCATGACCGGAAGCATTCGAAAATTGTGCGAACCAACAGTCTGGCTCGCAAGAATACTCTAATCCGTTGGTTCTCAAAGTGGGGTCCGGGGACCCCCAGGGGTCCTTGAGGGAGTTCCAGGGGGTCCCCAGCTAAATGGTAGTTAGGAACCAAATGGGCCCTTATGGGTCTGTAACTCTGAGAGTGTACAAATGAAACCAAATGGACCCTAACGGGTCCATTTGTTTCCATTTGTACACTCTCAGAGTTAAATTAACATTGATTTTTACAATATAAATTGGGGTCCCAGAGATAGAAATGCCATTACATGGGGGTCCATAGCCCTAATGCATGTCAAATTGGGGGTCCAAGAAATTAAAATGGTTGAAAATCACTGCTAGAGCCGTAAAAATCTTCTCTTATTATGGGGGTCCTTGGCATATCTTTTCAAATGGGGGTCCGCGGGCTAATACATGTCAATTTGGGGGTCCTTGATATGAAAAAGTTTGAGAACCACTGCTCTAATCAGTACAGGTCAGATGTGATTTATTTAGCTTGCATTGTATTTCAAGTAAAACATAAACACAGCATCTTACCTGGTAAAATAACTTTAGTTTGTGCGCTTACCTTGGAATTAAATTTGGGAATGACCTGTCTTAGTTCTACTGGATCTCTTTTCCACTAGTCCCTCCATAACATTTTAGTAGTTTTTATTTGTAGACTAAATTGTCTATGTATTTAGTCATAGTTTTAGTCATCATAGCTTAGTTTATATTTAGTTTTCATTTAGTTTTCGTCTGTGAAACAAGGTGGTCGACGAACATTTTTCGTCATAGTTTTAGTCAACGGAATTAACACTGGTGTCAGCATTTGTTTGTGCACGTACTGTACATGCTCAACCACAGCTGTTAGCGTGGATCTGAGACACTGTGCATGTGTACAGTATGTGTTACTGTGCACATGTAACCATGCACATGTGTGTGTGTGTGTGTGTGCTGCAATAAAATGGTTTTAATATTATTACCGCCTCATGAGAGAGGTCTGTAACACTGTAAATGCCATTATGATGAAAGGATCTGGCTTTGATGTACTTACAAACCACAGGCCAGTGTTTTAAGAACACATGTATACCATATATATTTACAGCTAATTGACACTAAACAAGAGAACACTGTAAGACATCATCGTATGTTCTGTGGGACGACCGCCACGGCTGAAGAATGTCTATGCAGATTTTTGACAGGCCAGGACTACAATAAGGCTGTGTCTACCACTTCCACAAAGAAAGAAACGTGTGGAGCGTCGTCCCAGGTTTAGGGTTTCGCTTTAGGGTTAGACATTAGGTTTAGGGGTTAAGTTTAGGTTTAGGGGTTAGGTTTAGGGATAGGCGTTAGGTACAGGGTTAAAGAAAGGTACACATAAAAAGGTGAAGACGGCATTCATTAACCCATTAAGGCCTGGAACGCATCTGTGTCACTTTAGATTTCTTTGGCTATTCAAAAATAGCAGATATACAAGCTCATAGCGCGGCACCGAGTGCCGCGCTATGAGCTTGTAGATCTGCTATTTTTGAAGAATCTTGACTTTTTTGTTTTTAGACTGTTTTCAAAAAACTGTTAGGATTTCTAACCATCCTAAAATATTGCTGTCCTCAAAAGTATAATAATACAAACATGTATTATCATACACGCTGTATGTGCCTGTGTGCTTGCGTGTGTGGGACACCCGGCCTGTGTCCCTTATTTCCAAGAAAAATAAGGGACGCCCAATAAAAAGATCAAATTGTGTGTGTGTATGTGTGTGCGTGCGTGCGTGCGTGCGTGCGAGCGTTCAGAGAATGTGAGTGTGCCCGGGGGACGGCCACCTCTCATCTGGTGGGTGGCACTCTGGCCAAGAACAGTCACATGCTGTGACACAAACGCAGCGACGCACAATAACCCACTTCAAGTGGCCTGACGCCAGTGGGGGACGGTCACTATGAGTACATTTACTTGAGTACTGTACTTAAGTACATTTTTGGAGTATTTGGTATTTGGATACTTTTATGACTTTCACTCCACTACATTTCAAAGACAAATATTGCCCTTTTGACAGCACTACATTTCTAGGAAGGTAAAAGGCACATTATGAATTAACCACCTAAGCCCTATTTCAAAAATGAAAATAGCCAATCCGCAAACAGGATTAACATTTTTATGTAGCAGAGTAGCAAAAATATGTTTTGATGTATTGTCACCCATCTCTGCTTGTGATAAATGATCACTACATTGGATCAAAGGTTATTTTTTTACACTTACTGAAAAGTGGGTTTGGACATACAAGGGTCCACCCGACAGCGCCGATTATGTCAAATTTGAATGCACACAATTTAATGTATGGATGCAGATGTCTCTCACACTCAGGGAGACTCTTCCACACACATGCACGCACTCACGCACACATACACACACCGATGCGCATGCACATGCTAAGAAATGTGCATACACACGCAGGTACTGTAGGATACACATGCACGCAGGCATGCATTAAATGCACAGACACACATTTTCACACACTCCACTTAATGTGTTTTTCTGGCACCGTATCGACCTCCAGGTCAATTGACGTCTGCGTGGGTTGCTGCATGATGTGGCTTTGTGTTTCTTTTGTAGAAGGAATTGACTGCTATGGCCTTTGTATTGTCGCATTTCTATTCAAATGCTGGTTCTAGCATTAGTTCTTTGCGTGAAATATCCTATTATGTAAAATATAAGTGACATATCCTTTATGAGATATATATACATATATACATATATGTATACATATACTGTACATATATATATATATATATATATATATATACATATACATATACATATACATATACATATATATATACATATATATATATATATATATATATATACACACAACATACGTTTCCATTGGGCAGATACAGCAGATATACAAGCTCACAGCGCGGCACCGAGTGCCGCACTATGAGCTTGTAGATCTGCTATTTTTGAAAAATCTTGAAAATGCGTGCAAATCTTTGAATATAATTCAAAGAGAACGTTTTTAACTCAAATCTTTGCTTCTGGGGGTCCCTGGCACAAAACATTTTCAGATGGTGGTCCGCGGCCAAATGTATATCAATTTAGGGGTCCCTAGCATGAAAAAGGTTGGAAACCACTGGTCTAGAGGGACAAGTAAAGTACCAAACCTCCAAGGCAGAACATCAAGGACAACAAGGTATGAACTGACAGAACTGACAGTATGAGTGTTTGCAATGAGTCCAGTTTTATGGGTAGTAGGTTGATTGGAGAAGTGTCCACAGGTGTGGAATTGGCATGGCACTGCTGGGCAGCTGAGGGAGTGGGGACAGGTGTGTAGCTCACGCTGGGCAAGACCTAGCCAGTCGGATGTCTAAACGGAAGTACCGGAATTTGGCGGAAGTACCGCCCAAGGAAATGACGTTGATGCTTTACAAATCTGTTTACATTCTCTGTGAATGATCTTCACTGATGAATGAGGCTGGAAACGAGGCTATGGTGACTAGGACTGAGAGACGGAATGGAATGTGGGACTGGCCGAAGTGGAAATACAGACAGAAATGGACAGAGGGAGAGACACAGACAGAAATAAATAGACAGGTGGAGAGACAAACCGTGACACACACACGCAAACGCATGCGCACACGCACACTGACATCAACAGCCGGACCAGGGAGGTCAAATTGATGTCCAAAGGTTGCCATGGTTACGAAGACAGCCCACACGTGTGCACACTCACACACAATCACACACACCTACGCACGCACACATGCACACACAATCAGAAGTCACTTTCATAGAAAGGTAGTCCATGTAATCTCAACATCATACTTTTTGATTGAGAGTAATCTACAGATAATCACATGTTCACACAGTTCACTTACTGGCAAAGCCACAATTGTACTTGATTCGTCGCATCATGATGTGCTGTTGGCTTGTAGATCTAGTCTTTTTGGCAAGAGACACCCTTGTGCGATGGAGTGTAAATTAAGTTAATCACTAAATCTCTATTTTGACCCCCCGGGTCACCCAGGGCTCTACTACAGTAGGTGTGCTTCATTTTTCCCCCTCAACACCAAATCTCTTGGCCAAAATATCTTCAAGCTCACAACACATTGTGACACGTTGTGAGCTTGTAGATCGGCTATTTTCACTGAGTGTTAACCTATTATACCCAGAACTGGGACAGTAGAGGTCATGTGGTTATGCTGCATTAACCAAACTCTCCAGATATGGTCAACTGGACCTGAATTGGCTACACCAAACCAATATCACTGTCAGTATCATGGTCAGTATCATGTCCGTATCATGGTCAGTATCAGTGTTCATTTTGTCGACTAAGACTAAGACTAAAAGTCTAAAAGACTAAGGTTTTGATATTTAGTCGACTAAGACTAGACTAAGACTAAACAAGACTAAAATATGACTAAAACTAAATGGTGTGTTATTCAAAGGACTAAGACTAAATGAGAATTTGCTGCAGTGTAATTGTTTTTGACTAAGACTAAGAGACTACGGTTTTGATATTTAGTCGACTAAGACTAGACTAAGACTAGTCTAATGGTGTATTATTCAAAAGACTAAGACTAAGACTAAATCATTATTTGCTGTCAAAATGAACACTGGTCAGTATAATGCATGCTGACCATGTTACGCTCGACCGGTGCTGCGTAGCCAAATGCGCCGGGGACCCCAGAGGCAAAGACACTGAGACAGGAATAGGGGTTGATGGAGTTATTTTGATTGATCATAATTTGTCTAGTGCCCTTAACCTGCTTTAAATGTCAAATTAATATAATGCTGCTCATATTGGCCTAATTCTGTCATGTCCCCTATTTTCTCCTGTCTCTGTCTATGCAAGGTCAAATAGTTACAGGCCTTTCTGTGGTTATCTTTGTTTTGAGAACACTGTATCTCGATGTTCTCCTCTGCTAACAATTCCTTCAGCGCCACTGAAGTCATCACTGACCAGTGACAGGTCAGACCCGAGGTCAACGTGTTATTCGAGACATGTGGACGCTGTTTGTTCAAAGATAAACTGTCACACCATCTTCATCATCTTCATCATCTACCATCATCATCCTCATCTGACGACGACGTAATCATCACTATCCACCAATAGCAGGATAACACCTCTAACGGCTGGACGCTTGATGTATCTTCAATGATGTCATATGTTTATGTTACTGGACGCTGTTAAAGTCCAGTGCTTTCTCTGTTTAACGGCAGAGAGAGGCGACGACCGATGATGCGTGAACCTGCTGATACTGTAACCTTCCATTCTCTCTCTCTCTCTCTGAATAATAGACTTTCATTACATCCATGGCTGCCTGTGTCCTGAGTCTGGTTTTTCCTTGTCGCCTTTGATGAAAGTTACCGGTACTTTATATACATACTGATGTGATGTTTCTGCCATGCATAAGTATCTATACATATGGTTGATAAGGAAAAATAACAGCTCTATCAGGGGTAAAAGGAATTTTATTAAATAATAACGTTACGTTGGGAGGGAAAGTCCTGGGGAGGTGAGAGGGTTTTTGGAATCCAGGGAGTAAGGAAGTGGAGCGATGGTGGAGAGGGCTGAGGAGTGTGGATGGAGCTGGGAGACACTGGGTTTTAGGTGGAGGGAGTCTGGAACAAAAAGAGAACAAAGTTAGCATCAAACAAAAGAAGTCGCTTTTTAGAGAATCTCTCAGGAACACTAGTAAACTAACAGCCGGCAACACTAACCACAGTAGTTAATATTCAAGCATCGGGCGTCGGTTCTCAGCAGCTTATATCGGCCAGCTCCTGATGATGATGATGTGGAGCAGCTGGGCTGATTGGGACCAGGCACACCTGAGCTGGCTGCTGGCTGAGGGAGACGCCCGGCCCTTGCCCTTATATGGCGTGCAGGGGAGGGACCAGGGATGTGTGGCACAACAGACCAATAAGATAAGAGGTCTATGTCCTACAGCAACAAAATGCTGTAGTAGTGTGAAAAACATATTTTCATTTCATGTAGTGTTTAATGTTTAGTTTTAGTTTATTTGCACATGGACTTAAAACATATGATGAAACAAAAAGGAAAAGATAGAGCCATACATTTAAATGGAAAGAAATTAATGATGATAATAATAACAATAATAATAACAACAGTAGTAGTAGCAGTCAGATACTGCTATAACCATGTAAAATCTGACTCTGTATCGCGGTAACAAATATATAACAATTATATGATAATAGCAAATATTATCCATAACAATAAAACGGTACTATATCATAATGTCAGTACTTGAACAGGTAGAGCAGGTTCAGTGTCTGCTGTCAGAGCTGGCATGGTGACATAACAACACAATATACAGTCTGCATGTCTTCACCCAATCTACTGACGGGTTAAAGGTCAAGGTAACATCCATCTATACATCTGACCATCCATCTGTCCATACGTCCGTCCATGAATCCATCCGTCTGTCTGTCTGTCCTCCGTCGGTTTCTCTCTCTCTCTCTCTCTCTCTCTCTCTCTCTCTCTCTCTCTCTCTCTCTCTCTCTCTCTCTCTCTCTCTCTCTCTCTCTCTCTCTCTCTCTCTGACCTCTGTTTGACCTCTAGCAGGATGACAGTGTCAGCACCGGGTGGCATTTACAGCCCATTCCAGACCCACTCAGAGCACCTTATTACAAGCAGGGCAAAGGTTGTTCTTGTGTGTGTGTGTGTGTGTGTGTGTGTGTGTGTGTGTGTGTGTGTGTGTGTGTGTGTGTGTGTGTGTGTGTGTGTGTGTGTGTGACCCCCCCCGCCCCTTTCACGTACGCGCGCACGCACGCACTCACGCAGTGACCTCACATGACATGCCATATATTTGAGCGATCATCTGTGAAGGTAGAGCAGTTATTTATCTGACACAGATGAGGCCTATCCAGTGTGCTTAAGTCAATGTGACATTTTGTTTGTGTGTGTGGGTGGGTGCGTGCATGCGTGCGTGCGTGCGTGCGTGCGTGCGTGCGTGTGTGAGTGAGTGAGAGAGAGAGAGAGAGAGAAAGAGGAAAAGAGCTTCATAAATGTATTGATTGCTGGAATGGAGAGTGTAAAGACAATATTACAGCATTAAGCATTGGGCAGGTCTGCTGCGGTGTGTGTGTGTGTGTGTGTGTGTGTGTGTGTGTGTGTGTGTGTGTGTGTGTGTGTGTGTGTGTGTGTGTGTGTGTGTGTGTGTTACCACACTATAACTGACAGCTGTGACAGGACATGCTTACTGTCAACACCCCATCCATCCATCGATGGATCCATCCATGAATACATACATACATACATACATACATACATACATACATACATACATACATACATACATACATACATACATACATACATACATACATACATACATACATACATACATACATACATACAAAGAAAGACAATAGTTGCTCACAGCACAGGAATACAGACCGCTGCAATTTTCTCTGCAACATATTGCAAAGGTTTTGTTGCGAATCATTGATGTGGACTGGGCTTAATTTGTGCTCCTGTCAATCAATTGTTGCGATGGCACCCTTCCGTCTGTCCTGTCCCTGTCACTTACTGCTGGGAGGACCCCACGCAGTGGTCATTATACACTATGATAAAATGAGCCCATCTAATGGCTATTATACTCTATGACAAAATGACCCCCATCTAATTGTCATTATACGCTGTGACAAACTGACTTGACGGAGTGATTAGCGTTTCAATAGGATGCAAATGTATGTATGTTTTATTCAGTAAGTCTGACAATGGTGTGTTTGTGTGTGTGTGTGTGTGTGTGTGTGTGTGTGTGTGTGTGTGTGTGTGTGTGTGTGTGTGTGTGTGTGTGTGTGTGTGTGTGTGTGTTTGCCCATTGTAACACCTCACTTCCTGGACTTCATCAAGGCTATGTGTTGATCTGGCTTCTGAGAGAGAGAGAGAGCGGGAGAGAGAGCGATCAAATAATTGACAGACAGGCGCACATGCAAACAAACACACACACGCTTGCTCTTGCATGCATGTACGCACACGTGCACACGAGCACACGCGCACACACGCACACACGCACGCACACACACACACACACACACACACACACACACACACACACACACACACACACACACACACACACACACACACACAGCAACCCCCAGAATCTATTTTCCACTAAGATTGGAAAATATGCCCAGATGATCACGTGCAGCTACAAGTATGAGTGTGTGTGTGTGTGTGTGTGTGTGTGTGTGTGTGTGTGTGTGTGTGTGTGTGTGTGTGTGCGCGTGCGTGCGTGCGTGCGTGCGTGCGTGCGTGCGTGCGTGCGTGCGTGCGTGCGTGCAGGCAGTGGTAAATATTTCTCCAGGAGGAGTTATGCGCTCAGTTCCCAGGACTATTTGTTATTAATTCCAATATTATGATATTCTCATCTTGCCCTCCTCCCCTTTCTGCCTCCCTGTTCTCACACACTGCAGCGAGACCCTGTTTGTGTGTGTGTGTGTGTGTGTGTGTGTGTGTGTGTGTGTGTGTGTACTGTGTACTGTGTAGCAGCATGTGACATAGATTCCATGGAAACACACCCTTGGAGGATCAGGTGACCACAGGGTCAGATCACAACAATGAAGCGCACACACACACACACACACACACACACACACACACACACACACACACACACACACACACACACACACACATACACCTCCCAGCCTGTGTATTCTTTTGCTTTCTCTCACTGATTCGCACAAATTATCCCTCACACACAGCTGTCAGAATCTCTCACCTAACATAAGCAACCTTAAACCAACCTAACCCGATTTAGCCACACCTAACCTCATTCAACCGAGCCTAACACAACCTAAACCAACCTTACTTAAGTTAACCAAACCTAACACAATATTTAACACAACCAAACTTAACCAACCCTAACCTAACACAATTCAACCAAACAACCTAACCCAATTTAATCTCACCTAAACCACCCTAACTTAACCCAATGTTACATAAACCTAATTCAATTTAACCCTACCTAACCCTGCTTGAAAGAGGTAAAGGACTTCAAAGACCTCAGGTCCTTTGTGAGTGATCGAGATGGCAGCTCCCCACTTGCCAGAGTGTGGAGCAGCAACGCGATCAGCTTTCCGGTGAAGGTCAGACTTCACAAGTCACTTGCACTCTCCACCCTACTATGGCTGTGAGAGCTGGACACTCACAGTTGACACTGAAAAAACGCGTTTCACTGTTTTAACCCAGCGACCCTATGTAAATTACGCCACTGATGAAAAGCATCCCAGCCCAAACATTAACGTAACTAATAATTGGGCCGCGCGACCCGGAAATGACCGTAATAATCCTAAAACGGGAGCAAAAATATTTTTCAAAAAAACTGGCCCAGCGGGCCACCGGGCATATGCCCGGTATGCCAAATGGCCAGTCCGCCCCTGCACACAGCCGAAGATCCAGAGTGCTGGAGATCCCTGACCAAGCATCCACCATGACACCCCTACGGCCGCCTATAGGCCATGGGGTGAGTGAGTGAGTAAACCCTGCCTAACCTAACCTAACCTCACCAAACCTGCCCTACCAAAGACCAAAACATTCTAAAACCCCAATGAAAAAGAAAATTGCTGTGAATTCTCCACACAGTGTCAGGAGATATGAGTTTGACTTGAACATGGAAAGAAAGCTGTTTGTCAACATTTTATAGCCTGTCAGCTTTAATGGGCTTTCCAGCGTGCGTGGGGATGTTGCAAACTGAAGCGAGGCCGTAAAATATGTGTGGTAGCTGTCAGCTGTCATCCATTTTATCAGATGCTAAGTCCATCAGTGTCAGAGTGAAAAATGGCTACCACTCTGTCATGTCAATTGTAAACAAAGCTTGTCCCTGGCCTGGAGTGTGCAGGGAAGTCATGCAGACTTTAAACAATTGTAAAATTTTAGTCAGACGGTTCCCCATCCCCACTTAATGCTAAATAGAAGCCAATTCGCCAATTCGTTGAAGCCAATGGGTTGTCTTTATTAGTTCAAAGATTACAAATTGTCTTGCTTTTCGCTGCCTACACCAGATAGAGAGAGAGAAGGGGAGGAGAAAGAAATGACATTGTTACTGCCTGTGTTATAAAAATATGCCTGTGTTGAACAATAGTAATTCATCAGTGATTAACACTTGGATTGTGTGGGTTTTGTGCCTGATGTGAGCGGTGCTGAGCACAATCCCATCCCCCACCCCCTCCGGGGCGGACGGGAAAGAAATGTTGTAAAAATAAAATAAAATAGGTGCACTTATGCACCATGGCCAGTGATGCTCTCACAAACCCCCACAATCCCAGTGTTAAACACTGATGAATTATTATTGTTCAACACAGGTAGGCTTTGGCTTTTTCATTACCCAGGCAGTAACAATATAATTTCTCTCTCCTCCCCTTCTCTCTCTCTCTATCTGGTGAAGGCAGCGAAAAGCATGCAAGACACATTTCAGATTGTAATACTAAACTAATAAACAACATTTACACAAGTAATTGACTTCTATTTAGCATTAAGTGGGGATCTTGGGAACGGGCACGTGTGTTGCTCTGCACACATGTTGCAATATATTGATATATATTGATGATCAAATAGCCTAAACAACATAACCATATTTGCACACGGCGGCCTATCAGAACATAATACATGTGTATTAGTCATGGTCCATGGACAGTGCATTTGCGCTAATAACAAAAAGGCTGTAGTATAACAATATCTATTTCTATTTTCTTTTATTCCCCTACCACAGTCTCATTATTATTTACGTATATGATGAAGGATAGGGGATATTGTGCTGGTGTTTAGGCTATTTATGATGGCACTTGCCCCGGGTTGTTGATCAGATCACAACAAAGAAGTTGAGATGGAGTTTTCAACCAACTGGCCAGCTCAGTAACAGACATAGCTACAGTACATAGTAGATATGTGAGTGCTCCCGTTATGTGCATGACTGGGTGCGCGCGCGAAAGCACTGGAACGTTCCAGAAGATGTCCCGGATATTAAGATTCTAGCGTCTGGGAGTTTGCTCAGCAGCTCATTGGCTTAAATGCTCATGACACGACCAATGAGAGTTAGCGCTGTCATTGTTGCTAAGATACGTCCCCCCCAACTGATACACAGATACAGTACACGCTACCTAAACTCTCAAAACCCCGGACATTTGAAGGATTGTATAAACCCCCCCGGACAGGCCGGACAGCCCCCCAAAAGAGGACATGTCAGGGTAAAAGAGGACGTATGGTCACCCTATATAAACTGTCATTGACATTTTCAGACTAACTAAATTATATCCATTGACCATTATGATCGCTCGTCCGACCGTTTGTAAACACAAACGGTATCAGTGTGCGTCGCCAGAGAAAGAAACAATCCAACGCGAGCCCCTTGCCTTGTAACAGCATGTTGAAAATAGCATGTCTCGCCAAATGCAGGGCAAGACAAGTCAACTCAAGATACAACTGTTTTCAGGAAAACACTAAACAGGAAGTGGACGGACGTGGAAATCTTCGGATTATGTGATCTCCGGATCCGTGTGAGTAGAGAATGAAAACGGTGATAGAGTGCAAAATGTGTGGATATACAGGTTATTGTAGTAATTTGTAAGGTGGCCAGTTTTGTCAGGGCTAGGGGCTGACAGTCTTTCAGCAAGGCTGGACTGGGACAAAACATTTGACAGTGACATTTTATTGCTTATCAAATCAAGTTCAGCAGCGCTGCACATATACTGGAACGCCAAATATAGGTGAAGGGAATGGGCTCACCCCAAATCAGCTTTACTAATAGAAACGCATGTGGCGTGAACCAATACATCACGGACACAACTTCAGTCTTTACCACGGTCTGTACGTTGTCCAGAAACACTGTTTAAAGTAATGCGACCACTTGAAAAATACATCACTGGCACTGCACTTTCGGACACACAAAGCCAAAGCCAAGAATCAACGCTGGCTTCAAGCAGCAGCAACATGTCATTATTTCATTTGGTTGCCTTACTTTCTTTACTTGCAAAGAAATTGGCCTAGCCACAGCGAGACGTCTGCTCCATGCATTTCAAGTGTGCACACAAACTGTTTTTATGGCCACGTGCACGGGCCAGTCACACTGTGTGTGTGCGTGTGTGTGTGTGTGTGTGTGTGTGTGTGTGTGTGTGTGTGTGTGTGTGTGTATGCGCGTGTATGCTGTGTGTATACTGACTGACTGACTGACTGACTGACACACACATACACATACACATGTATGTGTATGTGTGTGTCAGTCAGTCAGTCAGTCAGTCAGTCAGTCAGACAGACAGACAGACAGACAGACAGACAGACAGACAGACAGACAGACAGACAGATAGATAGACAGACACACACATCGTTCATTAACCATGGGGGGAGGATCTGTGTTATTTTCATGTACAATACAGGTCCTGGTATAGCAAGACAATGCAGTATACTTGATTTGGTCACTGAGATGGTACTGTGTTACACCTTATGTTAGACGTCCGATTCTGTGACCTGCCGTTATTGCAGTGATGGTAGGACATAAACAGAATTCGATAGGTAACCAAATGTGGTGTAACACAAGACACACACGGGGTGCTTTTTTCCTTATGTTTTATGTCCCACAGCTGCCACACACACACACACACACACACACACACACACACACACACACACACACACACACACACACACACACACACACACACACATATGCACTGTGTAACTCGAAACGTATGACGCGTATCGTGTCAGTGCAGTTCCGCCGCCAAAATGTGGGAGAAAATGGCAAACATTCATTGATTATTAGAAGTGGAGACACATGTGAAGGTGAAAAAGTGAATGGTTGTCATGCCAGAGATATGAGCGATTTATGTTCGAAGTTTGAAGACAATTGCACAACTGCTGTGCAATTGTCTGAGTTTTAGAGTGTTACAGTTACAGTAGAGTCACTTGGAATGAGTGGGAAGGTTCCCTTTCAACACCAGAAAAAAGAAAACAAAGCCCCTACATTTCGCTGCAGGGAGAAACAATTGCGGCGTTTCATTCAAATGACATACAGTACTTAAACCTTGAAGGACCTTTACCTTAAATGTCCCAGGCAGCATTCATTTCTGTGTGAGCTCATCTCTGTGTTGAAAAACACACAGGCCTGTGCTGTGTCAGGTTCACGCCGGGTGAGCGGAAGAAAACATTTAACGGAAGGCTTTTTGGAACGTGTTTGATCGGTTACGGTGTCGAGTGTGTAGGAGTGGAGAGAGAGAGAGAGAGAGAGAGAGAGAGAGAGAGAGAGAGAGAGAGAGAGAGAGAGCTGTAGACAGAGTAGCTTAAAGATGAGGTAAATTAGGGACAGCCTATATGGATGGATGCTTCTGGAAGTGAATCGACCTTTAGCAGAGAGAGAGAGTGACAGAGAGACAGAGAGAGAGAGAGAGAGAGAGAGAGAGAGAGAGAGAGAGAGACCATCCTCTCCTCCTCTCCACTCCAATGTTAACCTCAGATGTCGGTAAAATGGTAAATAGTGCATTTATATAGCGCTTTTATCGAAAGCGCTTTACATAGATTGTGCATTACATTCACCCATTCACACGGCGGAGGAAACCATGCAAGGCACCAACCTGCTCATCGGGGAGCAATTAGGGGTTCAGCGTCTTGCTGAAGGACACTTCGACACTAACTCTGGGGGAGCCCCCCAGCCCGGGATCAAACTGGGAACCTTGCGGTTTTCACCCGGCCATTCTACCCTTGAGCCACTGCCACCCCTCCGTAGCCACTTGAATGCTAGCATCCATATACTGGTGTGAACATTCTGCGAATTCACGTGTTGTGAGCTTGTAGATCGCCAATTTTTGGTGAAAAGATTTGGTGTAGAGGGAAAAAAAGGATTGGACCAAGGACAGACCTCAAGGGAACCCCGGTCAATGATGGATATAGGGTTTAAGAGGCCTGTTACTGTGTTTGTTCATGAGTATAGTGCATACAGTATCTGAGTGGATTTGGAGGGTTTTGATTGAGAACATACTGTACAGTGAGACTATGCACACATGTGCATTAGAGATTTTCCGTGGGGCCCAGCAGCTAGATTGGAGGATTTCCATAATGTTTCCCTCTGAGCTGCTGTGGAGTTGTCCTAAAATCAGGGTTCACAGAGAGAGAGCAAGAGCGAGAGAGGCGAGTGGAAAGAGGGAATATCAGTGATGGAGAAGTACTCCTTTCTTTTTTGTCGGTAAAAATAGCAATACCAGAATATGAAAATGCTCAAACAAACTAAAACAATGTCTCTTAAATAACAAATACTGTGTCATTTTAAAAAACATGATTCTTTTCAATATTAAAGACGGGGTGCCGTGATTTTCAGTGATTCCCCCCCGCCCCACCTAAAACATGATCATCAGGTATTATGGTTATACTAGGAGGAAGATTTTTTTCAAAAAAGTGTACAGAAAGTGTTAAAATTATGTTTTTATGTGGACACGCCTTCATCAAGTAGACTATACCTGGTTCTCACCTTAGCACCTCCCACCTGAACCAGTCCCTCCGCCTACTGTCCTAGTCCCTCCTCCTCCTCATGCCCACACCTGTTGTGTTATGATAATGAGGGGGAGGGTATATTTCTACTGCGTCATTAAAGCGCTGTTTTTCTATTGGCACGTTTGACCCTCAAGGTTTCAGCCTCCAGGTAGAAACTCAAAATAGTCAGAGAAGACATAAAACACCATAAAAACACCACCAGGGGGCTTAATGAAGTTCTATCAACCTCTTAGACACATGAAAAAGTGCAAAACCATGGCACCACCTTTTTAATGTTATACTAAATAAGAAAAAGAGGTTGCGCATCAACAATGGGGTTTCTCAGTGGAGTGCTAGACCCACAATCTAGTACACACATCAAAAGTAGGAATTTAAAAAATCCCAGAAAGGTAGCACATCCAAAATTTCAAATCAATGGAGGACAAAGTACTCACATTTCTTTTTTTATTGACACACACCAATAAACGAACGCTTACGCGTTTCGGCTATGAGCCTTCATCAGAGTATATTAATGTTATACTACAAGTAAGACGCGCGAACGCTGGAAGCGAACGCAGTTCTATATTTCAGCCACACTGTAGTAGTGAACTCTGGCGCACTCTGGCGGCTGCACACAGGTAGTGCAGCTGCTATATTTCAGTCACGGAGTTTTGAGTCACATGGGGGCGTGAGCCAATGAGAGCGTGAGTCACATGGGGGCGCGGCTGCACACATACACAAGCCGAGCCGAGTTACATAGTAGGCTCCACTTGGGCGGAGGCCTCCTTCCGCGTTCGCAATCATGACATCACTTCCCCTGGGTCACAGAATTGTTTTTCCAATTATTTTTTTTCTCCAACATCACGTCATATAAGCTCTGTCAAAAATAGAGAAAATGAGGTTGGCAATTGTACTCATATGGATATAAAGCATCAACTGACGGTGGAAAGGATCTAATTTATCCAAAGAAATAAAAAGTTGGGTCGCCTACAGATCGACGACAATTCTCAGGCAAGTTAAAAATAAATAAAATGAAAGTCTGAAAGTTGTGATGTTGAAAGCTGTTAAAATATATATCTTATGTTTTAAAATGATTGGCAACGGAACTCCCTGCTTAATTCAGTTCCCCCAGTGACACCGAGCGACATTCACTCTTCCCAGAGATAAGCTAAGATTGGCTTCCAAAGTTTGCAGGAGTGTTCCGTTTTGAACAAAATGCCTCAAATCATGAACACAGCGTGCAATTTCCGTGAAATTCTGCATGCACATTCCCACTAGGCCGAGGAAGAAATGCCACTTGAAAATGTTCAAATGAGCCTTATGGTGGCTGTAAAGAACACTCAGTGCATACTTGCCAGCATTAGCCATAGATGGATACCGCCGCAAGGTGGACCATGGCAGGATGCCCGGAGACCTATATAAGGGGATGAATGACCTATTCAGTCCTGACCCTTAGTGACCTATTCGATCCCAACCCTCCCATATATGGAGATACCATAGATGGAGAACCAACCTACCCAAGTCTGACATCATAGAATCTCTCCTAGACCTCTATGCATGGAGATAACTAACATACCTTAGCTCTGACATCAGAGAACCCCTCCTGGAACTCCATATATGGAGCTAACCGAAACGTCCAGGACTGACATCATAGTCCCAGGTTTGGGCATAACTGACATACAGTAGCCCGCTCCATATATGGATATGACTGACACTAACTGACATCACCGTAGTGACTCCAGGGCCGCAGTATAAAGGCAACGGAACTCCCTGCTTAATTCAGTTCCCTCAGCGACACCGAGCGACATTCATTCTTCCCAGAGAGATAAGCATCAGACAACCCATCAGGAGTTGGTTTTCACAGCCTAAGCCTTACATATCAGCATCGTGCCTCTCAGAGCCACCATGGTGTCCCATAAGGAGTTTGCGGGCGCTGGGAAGGAGCCAGGTCTGCAGGTGTGGCGTATTGAGAACATGGACCTGAAACCGGTTCCTAAGGCGGTGTACGGCAACTTCTACACTGGAGATGCCTACGTACTGCTCTACACCACCCCAGCACCTGCCCACTACATCCACATGTGGTTGGGGGATGAGTGCTCTCAGGATGAGAGTGGGGCAGCTGCCATATTTGCCATGCAGCTGGATGATTTTCTTGGTGGTGGGCCAATGCAGTTCAGGGAGGTCCAAAACAATGAATCCATTACCTTCGTGGGGTACTTCAAATCAGGCATCAAGTACCAGAAAGGAGGAGTGGCATCTGGTTTCCAGCATGTGGTGACCAATGACATGAGTGTGAAGAGGCTCCTGCACATCAAGGGACGGAGGGCCATCAGGGCCACGGAGGTGGACCTGTCCTGGGGCAGCTTCAACCAGGGGGACTGCTTCATAGTTGACCTGGGAAAGGACATCTACCAGTGGTGTGGCAGTGAGTGTAACCGTTTCGAGAGGCTCAAGGCCTCCCAAGTGGCCATTGACATCAGAGACAATGAGAGGAATGGAAGAGCCAAACTACACTTGGTCGACGACGGCGCAGAGCCACAGGCGATCATAGAAGCTCTGGGACCCAAACCCAGCCTTGCCCCCGGTACCTCAGACGACGAGAAGGTGGACACCTCCAACAGGAAGAAGGGGGTTCTCTACATGATCTCTGATGCTTCTGGTTCTATGAAGACCTCAGTAGTGGCCCAGTCCAGTCCATTCAAACGGGCCATGCTCGCTCCTGAAGAGTGCTACATCCTGGACAACGGGGTGGACAAGAATGTGTTTGTTTGGAAAGGTCCTAAAGCCAACACATCAGAACGTAAAGCTGCCATGTCAGCCGCCCAGCAGTTCATCAAGGAGAATGGATATTCTCATAAGACCCAGATCCAAGTGCTGCCTGCAGGGGCTGAGACCACACTGTTCAAGCAGTTCTTTGGTGACTGGAAGGACAAGGACGAGACCACGGGCCACACAAAGGCCTACACCATCGGCCACATAGCGAAGGTGGAGCAGGTGCCCTTCGATGCCTCCACCCTACACTCTGACAAAGCCATGGCTGCACAGCACGGTATGGTGGACGATGGGAAGGGCAAGGTTCAGATCTGGCGTGTGGAAGGTGATAAGGTGCCTGTGGAGGCCTCCTCTTATGGACACTTCTATGGTGGAGACTGTTACCTTATCCTCTATAGCTACAGGCAGGGAGGCCGTGAGCAGCACATCATATACACCTGGCAGGGACTTAAATGCACCCAGGATGAGTTGGCTGCCTCAGCCTTCAAGACAGTGGAGCTGGATGACTCAATGGGAGGATCCCCAGTTCAGGTGAGAGTGACCCAGGGCCAGGAGCCCCCCCACCTGATGAGTCTGTTCCAGGGCAAACCCATGGTCATCCACAGTGGTGGGACGTCACGCAAGGGTGGCCAGACCAAGGTGGGCAGCACACGCCTCTTCCACATCCGCCAGAGCTCCTCTAACGCCACACGGGCTGTGGAGGTGGAGCCCTCTGCTTCCAGTCTCAACAGCAACGACGGGTTTGTGCTCAAAGCTCCCGATGCCATGTTTGTGTGGCGCGGTGCAGGGGCCAGCGACGAGGAGATGGTCGCTGCCAAGCATGTGGTGGGCTTCCTGGGGGGCAGCAGCAGCGACGTGTCAGAGGGCAAGGAGCCAGCTGGTTTTTGGTCTGCCCTGGGTGGTAAGAAGGACTACCAAACCTCCAAGAGTCTGCGCAACATGGTTAAACCCCCACGTCTGTTTGGCTGCTCCAACAAAACCGGACGGCTCATGGTGGAGGAGGTACCAGGGGACTTCACTCAGTCAGACCTGGCTACTGATGATGTCATGCTCCTGGACACCTGGGACCAGATCTTCCTTTGGGTTGGCAAAGAGGCTAATACAGAGGAAAGGACTGGGGCTCCCAAAATCGCAAAAGAATACGTGGACTCAGACCCATCTGGCCGTAGAGGGCTGCCCATCTCCACCATTAAACAGGGGGACGAACCCCCAACGTTCACTGGCTGGTTCCAGGCGTGGGATGCCAAGATGTGGGAGACAGACCTACTGGACAGAATCTGTGCACGTTTCCAATGAACACCAAACATCCAGGCGGTTGAAACACAGCGATAACGTAACTTATAAAAAGGGGTTGTGTTGGATGACCTGCAGTATCTCAAGCAAGTTCAGAAATCTCTGCATGTTGATCATCATTCCATACTGAAATGAACAGAATCCATTGCCTTCCTGTAAGGTAGATAAATCAATAAAAATTAATCGATGGCAAGCTTTGGAAAAGTGGCAGTGTATGTGAAGTATACATGACATGTTGTCTATGGAACTCCCAAGGGGTCCTTGAGGCGGCTCCAGGGGTCATCCGCTAAATAGTTAGGAATCAAATGGAACGTATAGGTCAAATTAACCCTGTAGTGGCACTCCGTCTAAAATCTTCAAAAAATTTATCATTTGGTGGAGTAGACCTCTTGAAAACACAAAAAAGTATTTGTACGCGAACGACAAGACAAAGTAACTTTTCTTAAAAAGGTTTTACCTAGAAAAACATAAAAGGTTACAGGGTCAAATGTACTGTACGGTCAAAAAACTGTGTTGCTTCCTTCAGTGTCTGACTCCAACTAAACCAAAGGACTGTTTGACATCGTCAAAGCTATACAACAGGTGCATCAAACTAGACTAATTAGGCCCTAATCAAACATCAGACAGATTAACAGGTCAGGTCAGCCAGACCTTTTTAGACACACCTGATACTTGTGAAGCATAATCAAATGTAATCAGATTACCAGCAAAAGCTTTTTTTTAACGTTTTAGCATAAACTGTTCTTAATCTTCAACATAAATTAACTCAAAATAAAACAATGACAATTGGCTCCTACAAATCCTTTCGGGTCCATTTGGTTACATTTGGACACTCTCAAAGTTAAAGTGAAATTAAAAAAGGGGTTTAAGGACAATAGCAGTGTGATTGCATGTTTGGCCCCCAGACCCTATGTTGAGAACCAGTGCTTTAACCAAGGAAACCGATAATAAAAAAAAAACATTCCTTGAGGGCCCCTGACAACCACCCAATTCCTTGAGGGCCCCTCACAACCACTTGGAATCTCCCAAACTTGTCAGCTCTAAT
>NC_139960.1:10278286-10288286 GCF_963454915.1 Gymnoscopelus microlampas
GTCATTAAGGAGAGCATGTTTGAATAGGACTTCAATAATATTATGATAGAGGTGACAAACATGATTAGCTATAATGCTATTCAGAATTCAGAAACTCCTAAAGGATTTTTTGACTAGGTTGCGTCAGCATTACAATCAAACACGGCTCAACAACATATTCACTTCACAGCACACACAAATGCCTTATCCTATCCTGACTAGTTTTTGCTTAACAAACATCTCTGTTAATGCTAAGCTGTGACGGGTCATTTTGCTTGATTGAAATGACCTGCACCTGCTTGATTAGGTGCACCTGGGCCAGGGCCATATTATATGTTGTTTTATGTTGTGATGTTCTATGTGGACCCCTGGAAGACTAGCGACCGCGGCAGTGGAAGCTAATGGGGATCCGAATAAAGAATAAAGGGCAAGCCATGCAGCCCATAATCTCAGTTCCCATTAGTTCTCACATAAAAACGGGAGATACTGTACAGCCCAAGGCAGACTGCGTTGCAGAGAGGGGATGTGCAGAGGAACAGAGAGGGCAGAGGACGGAGGCCTGGCCAGAAGGAGAGCTACTATGGATGGGAGTTTAGAGTCGGGCGAACAAGGACAGGGAAACCCCAGCCGGGGAAAGGGCCATTGGCCCGACCATGTTGCTTGGCAACAGGCGGGGTGTGCCCTGTCCGCCTGTGAGAGGACCCGTCCGTGGTGGCTGAGGAGAGGATGCCAGGCAATAATGCCAAAGAGAGAACGGCCGGACTAGCCGAACCTGAAGTGCAGCAGCAGTGGACGGGTGTAGACGGAGTTGCTGATCCCAAACAAGGTGAAACAAGGGAAAGTGAGTACAACGTAGCAGTCTTCCAAGATAAGTACCCACTCATGCCATTTTATGATAGCGACTGCACTGATGTTTGTAACCATTGTATTATTGTATTTATGTGTTTTTATTATTGCCCAGGCCCTAACCAAACATTGTTTAGCCCCTTGACTCTATTGTATTTAATTTGTCACTTTAACCCTCAGTTGGCCTTGTGTGGAGAGTGCTGTGTATTTTTAATCCCAGTACCTACGGGTTCTTATTTTTTTGAGTGCAGTGTCAGGGTGCAGTGCTGTTTGCAGTGTTTGCTAAGAGTATAGGCCATAGGTTTAGGAGGGGAGATGTTGGCTGATTATTTGTCCTTTGATCCCCAAGGAAACCATGGATTGAACCTGAACAGAAGGAGGAGTGGACTGGACTGAGGGACTGCCTGTCCGAAGGACTGATTGGTTTTGTTGACAGAGACCAATGTTATAACTTTTCATGTTTTCTTTTTTTTCTCTTAGCGGTATTTATTAAAAAGGAATATACAAACAGGCAGATAGTTTTATGCTTAATTTAAAAATGCTTTTCAGTTTTTTTTAAATAACTTAATTAATAATCCTTACAGTATCATTGCTGGGCTATAGAGTGTTCAACGGCGGGCGCCACCGCCGTTTTGGGATTTCGCCCCTCCTGAATATCTGAGACAAAACAGAGTTGGACTCTTGAGTGTTAGGGTTATGATTCCTAGTATCATAGAGCTCTGTTTTCCCTGACAAATGATATTGCTTCTCATATCAACTGGTATGTTAACTGAAATCGGCACCAAAGACTGTTCATTAATCATTTCATAAGTATCGGCTCTCCTTTCAACTCCACCACACTGCTTCCATCATCACACACTGCTTCCATCATCAAGATGGTATCAGAATATATTGTAAGAGCTATAAAAAAAATAAGGGATTTTTCTTGGCAGGCAAACTGTATGTAGAATGTGTAGATAATAAGCTGCTATGTACTTATTATCTGCCACTTCTGTGGAATTTGAGCACTAATCTTGTTCTACCCTGCATTCTTTCTTTTGTGTTGTAGTTCTGATGACTACAATATGCAATAGAGATGGGTTCATTTTGATCATAAAGTAACTGAATGGTATTCTTATGTGCTAGTGCCTCTGTATATGTGCTTTGTTGTTTTGAAGCGATCATAAGCTGCTGTATTATTTATTTATTTATTTTATGCTTTTTGTTGTGTAGTGGTGTGATTGTATTACAGCTTGTTATCTTTAACCTTGTTGTTGTGAGTTTTTTCTTTTTTTTAAACCCTGACTGTAACTCTCGATCCCATTGCTTCAGAACCTGTGTAGTTACATTAGGGCAAATTCAGACTATGGTCCCCGGTGCGGACCCGGGACTTGCCAGATGTTGTGATTAGTGTGAACGCTGAGTTCCATACCGGAGTTCGGAACACCGTACCGTACCGTACCCGAGTACGCCTGGAGAGTACGATTCATGCGTACTTGGGTATGGAACGCTGTAATGTGAAAGCCATCCGTACCAAAAGAAGGAAGCGGACTGCAAATCATATATCATTTATATATCACATGAGTGACACATTATTTTACCTGGGTTATAGGTCTACCTTCTGATAGTTCTACTTGAATGTTGACATGAAATAATGATCCTGCTAGTATTTGAGTAGCGCGAGTGTGAAAAAAAAACAAAAAACACATGTGTAGTGAGCCACTATTCAAGACAAGGATAAAGATACCAAGGATTAGTCTGTGACGTCACTGTTTATGTCATGTGGTACATTCGATGGCATACGCCAAAGATGGTTAATTTATGAAGATACACCATCCCGATTGGAGCCACAAGACGCGACATGGTACACAAATCCTACAAATGGTGGGCGCCGGCGTCTGACGGCAAATCAGGCGAACGTCCTATGTTTACTGGTGCATCCTACGAGAGTGTGTTGCTGGGACAAAGAAAGTTTGATAATAAAGTACATTTTATCCTCATTGTTTCTCGGAAAAAAGCCATTTTAGTATGAAAATCTTGGGAATATTGTGTGGCTTGTCCATGGGGCTAAAGAATGGTTCAGAGGCTGTGTTCACGTTCACTCTTCCATTGGAATTAATACACTCCAACCTGCTCCTAAAAAGGTGTCCACCTACTTCACCCAGATACGAGAAGTAAACCGGAGATGATGAGTCTTGCTATTTTTGCCTTGGCATACGCTAGAGGCTGCAAAAATGATACCAAGGATGCATCAGTGACGTCACTGTCATGCGATAATCACAGACGATGTTACATTGCAATGTTTCTAAGATCGTCAGCGCACACTGCATTGGTTGTGTATTGTTGTTCTGTTATTATTACAACTCAAGGCGCCAGGAACACAATCAAACTTTATTATTTGCTCCAAGCTCTGACAAGGGACCCTTCTTCTGTCACATGACATTCTCTATCTTCCAAAGCCCCATAGTCCACAGCTCCCCCGAAGTACCATTACTTAGCACCTAAGTACCATTACAGTTGAATATAGTGTACTTGGGTATGGAAGAATCATGGCCAATGTGAATGCTGGCCAGTGGGGAGAGGGCAATCGTACTCGGGAACAATTCGAATCAATTGGACCCAGTCTGAATCCCCCCTTAGAGTCCTGGGCTCAATAACCTCCAGGTGGGGTAGGTAGACGGCTGTTCATCTTTTAGATCAGGGGTCTTCAACGTTTTCAGGTCAAGAACCCCCTAGCTGAGAGAGAGATGAAGCAGGGACCCCCTACTCTATATTGTATAAAATTGTGTTTATCCCTCTACACCTATAGCCTCTTTGCCAAAAATAGCCGATCTAGATCGGCTATTTTTAGCTAATGTTCCCCTCAGAAAAGGAATTCTAGGGTTCAAGTGGTTAATATAAAAAACGAAATCCTATCACAAAGATTTGGCGGACCCCCTATAGTAGCTCTGAGGACCCCCTAGGGGTCCCGGACCCCCTGTTGAAGACCCCTGTTTTAGATGTTGGTTTTTCAACCTCACCACAGTAGGGGTACAGTAGCTAACTCACTTGGAGAATTAACTTGGTTGGAAAGAAAACAGCCAACAACAGTTTGTCATGGTAATTTAACTCTTTCAACTGTCTTCACTTGCTGATAACACTGACAACTCAACCTCCAAGAGGTGTAAGCTTGCATTGCAATTTGTTTATTTCAAATTGCAAAGCTCACGTGAACTTGTAGATCTGCTATTTTTGGCCAAAGTTCTCCTCAGAAAAGGGATGCTGGGGTTCAAGTGGTTAAGGTAAAATAAAGAATCCTATCACACAAAGATTTGGCGGACCCCCTGCAGTAACTCTGAGGATCCCCTAGGGGTCCCGGACCCCCTGTTGAAGACCCCTGGTATAACACATTCATACGTCATGGGTTTGTGTCGAGATGATGGAAGGCGAGTGTGTGTGTGTGTGTGTGTGGGGGGGGGGGGCTGCAAAGACAGGCAGTAGAGGAAGTACAAAACATAAGACACAGAGAGAGGGGGAGAGGTGAAGCAGACAGGCTGATGAGAGAGTGAGGGACAGCTGGAAGGCCCAAAACAAAAGAAATGATGAGACTGATGAGACAAGAGAGGAGGCGGAGAGAGGGAGACAGACAGCGTGGTAATGGTAACAAGTGTGTGTGCTTCACTGTGTTGTTGTGATACATTGTTCTGATGCCAGGGGGAGACAGCATGTCTGTATGTGATTGACGGCTAAATGAATTGTGGATGAGACCCAGCTGTGTGTGTGTGTGTGTGTGTGTGTGTGTGTGTGTGTGTGTGTGTGTGTGTGTGTGTGTGTGTGTGTGTGTGTGTGTGTGTGTGTGTGTGTGTGTGTGTGTGTGCGTGCGCGCGCGCGCGCGCGCTGCAGCCATTCATACATTACTGAGATGTTGCAGTGAGTCTAGCTTGACATGAATTAGTGTGTAAACGTGTGATTTTTCACTTTTCCGTTTTTCTGATGGGATCCATCATAAACATCGTGATGTAAACATAGCTTCTTCTGTCTCTCTCTCTCTCTCTCTCTCTCTCTCTCTCTCTCTCTCTCTCTCTCTCTGTCTCTCTGTCAAGCTCACATGTCGCAGCGTGACGTGTTGTGAGCTTGTAGATCTCCTCGTTTCAGTGTGTGACACAGCCGCACAACTAAGTACAACTCAGCTTTAGGTTTAGGGTTAAAATGGTAAGAAAAAGGGCATTTTAATGACCTCACAAGTATAGTAATGCAGCATGTGTGTGCGTGTGTGGGTTTGTGTTGTGTGTGTGTGTGTGTGTGTGTGTGTGTGTGTAGTCACTTTCACACATGCACTGTATTATTAAAGTTTTCCAGACTTTAAACGGAGGGGCTGTATGTATGAACGCACCATTCCAGCTCTGTAGGATGGGACATGCAACAGACTTTATGCTGGCAGGACCCTTGACTTAAGTCCAGGTAAAGTCCGATTTGGCTCAAACTGCTCTACCTGTTTGTTGGACGCAGTGATTGTCCGGTGAATTTACATTTAGCAAGAGGATGATGCTTCTATTGTTGAGGAGAGAGGAGGATCCCCTCCTCCCGAGGTGTTTCGAGAGAGAGACATAGTTAATTGAAAACCAGTTCATTCATTCTGCTTTTTATTAGCGTTTATCGAAATTCCTTGATCAATGGCTCATAAGCGAAACAAAACACAAACGTCTCTTTAGTACTTATGGACAACAAGCTTCCCTGCACAGTGTGCACTTGTCTGTACTGAGACCAATGTTATTTTTCCAGCTCGGAGGATGACTCGTGGTTGTAGCTCGTTGTCTACTTTACATTAGGCCTACTATGGTAGGAAAATGGTTTCGTTTGTGTTTTGTATGGGTGCATCAAAGGGAGACCGCATGTCAAGCAATTCAATGTATCTGTATATTCTGTGGAAGGAAATTAAAAAAGATTGCATTTGATCCTCACATCTCCCTCAGGCCGTGCCTGTGTTATATTTAAGTGGGAGTAGCTAATGTGTGCATCTACAACCCAGCCCTCGCCCCTCACCTTATTAAACGGGCTATTTACCTTCATGTGTGAACGTATCTGAAAGGGACATTCTCCTGTTACAGGCTACATGTGTGAAAGGCCAACACCGGACAATATCCCGACCTAATTCCCCGGACATTTTCCAGTGTTCAAATGAGAAAGGGGCTTGCCTTGGGTGTGTTGGCGTTCGCCTCGACAGCACGCCTCTCCTCCATGCGCTCTGTCAATTACCAGCAGTCCATCAGCACTGTGGCATTAATGGGCCGGGCCCCCCGTGGTCCCCTGTGTATTGTAGTATAATTATAGGGCACTCGCCCTTGGGGCCACAATGTTATTCACGCCGAGGGCCTTTCCCCCAAGAGGGCCATCACAGAGATAGAAATACACACAAAGGACTTCAATCTACCAAGCCCCCATGAATTTCTTCTAATTCACAGAGAATTCTTTGAAAATGGTCTTATATCTGTATACCTGATATAATTGGTTAACCGTGGTCCCACAGAGCTCTATACTAGGTCAGCTAGTATTCCCCTCTACAGCAAATCTTTTAGCCGAAACATTCTGCTATTTTTGACGAATGTTCACTCCAGAACATGGACGCTCAGGTTCACGAGGATAAGTTGCAAAAATGTGGCCAAGATGCTTCTTTTTACGTTGGTCCTAATATAGAACAAAAAAAGAATACACACGTCTGACCACTCTCCTGTTAAACACTTTTAACATGCCGTTCGTATTTTGGTCATATCATTATAGATGCAAATCTTCCAAAATGTCACAAATTAATTCAGCGTAGCAATAGTTCATGCAGACACGGAAGGCAGGAGGTTTATGCTACGTTCACGCTCCCCTAGTGGAGCGGCTAAATGCTTTTTATTGGCAGAATCTTTCAGTTGATGATAAAAGCGTGAAAATTGGCATGAGCAGTCTCCATGGGTCACTTGACAAGAAAATTGTCCGAGGCAGTTGTAATTTCAAGATGGCGGCCATTTTTCAAGATGGCCGATACCTTAGTGAGCAGTTAAGTGATATGATGGTTTATTTGGTGATACAAGCATGAAAATTGGCATGAATAGTCTCTGTGGGTCACTTGACAATAGGCCACCCACAGCTACTTCACATTTCAACATGGCGGCCATTTTTCAAGATGGCCAACACTTTAGTGGAGCATTTAAGTTATATAATGGTTCATTTGGTGATACAAGCATGAACATTGGCATGAGCAGTCTCTGTGGGTCACTTGACAATAAGCCACCCACAGCTACTTGAAATTTCAAGATGGCGGCCATTTTTCAAGATGGCCACCACCTTAGTGGAGCAGTTAAGCTTAAGATACAAGCATGAAAATTGCCATGAGCCGTCTCAAAAGGTAATTTGACAAGAAACCCCACAACCACCGCTTGAAATTTCAAGATGACTGCCGCCCGCCATGTGGATCTTTAAATGATACCTTTTCTCATAGAAATGTATTGGGTTCCTCAAAAAGCTCTGTCAAGAGAGGTTGTTTGACTGTGTTTTGCGCCCACGACCAGTCCAGTTTGGTAAAACCTGTCAGGAGTTGCCTCCCACCGGCATAGCTCTCAGGGTTCACTGAGGTACACAAGCTCCCTTACCACGACAAGGTAACAGTCACAAGGGCGGATTTATTTTTTATTTTTTAACTAACAGCCATTACATGTGTCAAATAAATACTAAGAAATGGGGAAACAAAAAATATGACTAATAAATGAGCACAGTTGTGGTGCTGATTAGCACAGTTGTGGTGCTGAACGGACAGTGCTCCAAAATTATAATTGAGCAATGGCTAATACTGAATGGCAGTAGCCACGGAACCATGACAAACTATACTAAGGAACTAAACTGAAAATATGCTTCCCCGTTACGTATGGCAGTGGAAGGCAGTGGAAGCAATGTTACAAGTAACAACTGAAAATTACACACTAATAGACTGGTGACAAAGTAACACATGATGCACTGATGTGGCGAGGGGAAGCCGAGCCATAGGCTTACACTTCAAAACACAGAGGACAACGGGGAATAACTCTGGCAAAATAAACATGCAAATAGGTTCTAGCAGGGGCAACTATATAGGCATGTGCAACTGAGTCCATATCTGAAGCACTTACTGTACACCTTCCAGTACATGCCTTGGTGCACCCACATTTGGTCAACTCCCAACAACTCTCCGCAATAGGTGGAAGTGGAGTCCAGAAGACTTTCCACTTCTCGTCCTGTTCCACCCATCCCCAGTCAGATGGCTCGGCATTTGTGGATGTCGCTTCAATGCCTGTCCCCACACGTATCCAGCCTCATAAGAAGCACGTTTGGCATGCTCTTTGAGTGCTGCTTGAGTTGGTGGGATCAAGTCATAATGTCTTTGCTTTCTGGCAAAGAGATCAAGATGTAGATGCTCTCTTTTGGGCCCTTTCCAGCTCTGTGATGTTGAACCTAAGTTTACATCTTAAATTATATTTTGCTCTGTTTCTTGTCAATGTGCTTTCTATGCCATCACCTTCATCTAGTCGGGTTAGACTAAGTAAGATAGGTAGAGCATTGATCTTATGAAATAATGGAACATTTCTTGCAATGGTATCATAACCAGTACGATCGTGCTCTCTGTTGAATAAACTCGGCTGAATGAGTTTTTCCTTGGTGACCTGCTGACAAATGAAACATCTGTCCCAGTTAGTTTTCTCAACTGTTATGATGGCTTCTGCCATGTCTGCAGCATAGGCAGAGGCCGAGGGTTTATCCTTTTACCAAGCACTTTGATGTATGGGATACAACTAAGTTCGTGCCTTAACCCTACACCTAGTCCGATCGTTCATCCAATGCCATTTAAATCCTGTGCGATCTGTACACCATCCGGTTAACTAAAACCCCATTAACCTTGGCTCGGCTCTCCCGCGCTGGCACAACCTGTCAATTCAGGTGCGGCTATCTAATTGTTTTGGGGTAAATTAGACAGCATTTGGGGTACTAACTTTCAATTAGCTGACATTGAACCCCACTCTGAGTTTAACAGCAGTGATATATCACCAGTGTGCCCTGGTAGTGCGGATATTCACTCTTATCTAATCTATCTATGATCAACGAATCAACACAACTGTATTGTGATGTGTTAAAAGTTGTTCTTTAGCATAATAACAATAATCGTATAATTGTCCTTAATGAAAAAAAACATACATTTCTATGAGAAAATGTATCTTTTGAGGATCCAGGGGGCGGCCATCTTGAAAATAGAAATTTCAAGTCGATGTGAGTGTTTTCTTGTCAAGCAACCCTTAGAAACTGCTCATGCCAATTGTAATGCCTGTATCAACAAATAAACCATTATATAACTTAATTGCTCC
This sequence comes from Gymnoscopelus microlampas, assembly GCF_963454915.1. Classification (NCBI taxonomy): domain Eukaryota; kingdom Metazoa; phylum Chordata; class Actinopteri; order Myctophiformes; family Myctophidae; genus Gymnoscopelus; species Gymnoscopelus microlampas. The sequence goes on from NC_139960.1 coordinate 10,287,445, forward strand.
ACTAAAGTGTTGGCCATCTTGACAAATGGCCGCCATCTTGAAATTTCAAGTAGCTGTGGGTGGCCTATTGTCAAGTGACCCACAGAGACTGCTCATGCCAATTTTCATGCTTGTATCACCAAATAAACCATTATATAACTTAATTGCTCCACTAAAGTGTTGGCCATCTTGAAAAATGGCCGCCATCTTGGAAATTCAAGTAGCTGTGGGTGGTCTATTGTCAAGTGACCCACAGAGACTGCTCATGCCAATTTTCATGCTTGTATCACCAAATAAACCATCATATCACTTAACTGCCCACTAAGGTGTCGGCCATCTTGAAAAATGGCCGCCATCTTGAAATTACAACTGCCTCGGACAATTTTCTTGTCAAGTGACCCGTGGAGACTGCTCATGCCAATTTTCACGCTTTTATCATAAATTGAAAGATCGTAGCACTTAGCTGCTCCGCTACCGGTTAATAAATGGTTATGTTTAATCCTGAGCTAAAGTGTCTAAATGAACTGTCACAAATGTTCTCAAACATGTTCAGAAATCTTCAAGAATAGTAAAAAGAGCAGATCTACGAACTCACAACAGCAGTTGTGAGCTTGTATTTCGGGTTGTCAGATTGATTTGTAGACTCACGGATGCACAAACCTGCAAAAATGTTATAATCTAGGCCAGGGTTCTCCAGCACTTGCAAATATGGTAAAAATTAATATAAATATAATTGAATTCATAAATCCACAAATGGACTTCATGTACTAACAGTGCACACACAGTCACCCTGTCTGTTCTATGAGGCGTAATTCTACACTGACAGCAGGACACGTGTCCCTTGGAGAGTTCTGAGGGTCACG
>NC_139960.1:10293286-10348286 GCF_963454915.1 Gymnoscopelus microlampas
TCTGAATCAGTAGTTCCCACACTTTCAAGATTTTGGCAAAAATGTTCAAAAATAGCAGATGTACGAGCTTGCATATCTGCTATATTTCTAAATAGCCAACACAAAAATCTAAAATGACACAGATGCTTTCCCGGTTTTAATGGGTTAAAATACATATTAACCACTAATAGTAGCTGTAGAATCCAACTCTCGTAGACGTATTTATGATTCTGACATTTTCAATCTACGAGAGTTGTAGGGTTCACCCCCCATGGACACAGGGACTTTCAGCACTGGGAGGTAGTGACGGGGCACATCCGGTGAAACCCGGAATTACACTAAATGTAAACAGGAAGTAAACGAGGGTGAAAAAATGGCGTTCGGCCACAGGCGGCATTAAAACACTTCTTTATTGAGAGATATGGATTATTACATTAAACTACTACCGCGTAGCGAGAGTTAACATTTGGGGCGTGGGGGTAAGCACCTTTATTTTCAATTTGTACATGTTTGGAGTGTCTACGGGGTATAGTGCAGAAAGTCCCTGTGTCCATGGGGGGTGAACCCTACAACTCTCGTAGATTGAAAACGTCAGAATCATAAATACGTCTACGAGAGTTGGATTCTACAGCTACACTAATAGTATGTGTTGTTTAGTGTTGTTTATTAACAATATGCACACTTAATTTACATGGTTTGATAATTATTGTTAAAGTTATCGTGATTGATGTATCTCTTTGTTAGAGCTACCTGGCTGCTTGCTTGGGATGGCAAAAGATGGGGCTGAGGTTGGAGCCAGGTTTTATGCAGAGGGCCAAGCAAAGGACCATACCAACAGACTTTAATTGAATTGAATTGAATTGAATTGTGTGCTCTCCTCCCCTGTGTGCATTTACTGGTTTGGTCCACCACTATACACGTCTCCTCATGTCTAATTATGTCAGGTGTGTTAGTTGAGTTATCTTCCTATTTTGTTAAACATTGTTTTCAGTAAAGTTATGTTATGTTGACCTCTTTTAAGGGCCCTATAACTTGTTTGTTTGAAAGGTTGTTAATCATTTGTAACTTTTTTGGAAATGAAACAAACCTTTGAGCGTGAAAACTTGTGTTGCCTTACGTTTTGACTGCTTCACCCCTCACACCACGTGAGGGATAAAACATTGCACGTTTTCTTGTGTGGCGTGCAGCGAGGATGGGGACATCTGAACAAAGATATATGTGCATTTAATCCTCAGTGTTCACTTGTCAATTTGTAACTCTCAGAGTTTAAGGCGCTGTATGTTTTGGTTACATACAACAGTTTTTGTAAATAACTTTTTTTGTGTAAATGTTTTTGTTTTTGTTAAAGCTCTATAGAGTACAGTCCTGACGTCACTCGTTCATCCCCTGGTTTGTAAAGTAATTTCTCTATGGAGAATAACATTGGGTCATCTTAGAATCGTCTCATATAAGAATTGTGGTCCAAAAGTAAACACTGTCTTGGCGATATTGTCAGGGAGGAGGTTCTGTATTGTTTATGATAGTCAGTCACTTATATTTGATACAGTCTGTTTCTGGCGAAAATGTAACTAATTCGGCGGAAGTAACATTATCGTTTTCTCACCGTCAGTTGATGCTTCATATCCATAAGAGTCAAACCGCCGGGATCATTTGTTTATTTTTGGAACACAGTTCTTATTTGACGCGATATTAAATACGTCTATGGGAATTCAGAATGGGGGTGGAAAACCGCGAACCAGGTAGGATGTGTAAATTACGTCAGACTTCGGTGCTCTATATTGTGATAATCATTGTTCAGTAACAGGGAGCTCCGTGTCTCTCCAGCTCTCTAGTAAACAAACAATTTCAAGTGGGGCACCAATTCAAATCAAGTCACCTTTATTTGTATAGCACATTTAAACCCCCCCCCCCCCCCCCCCCATCACTTCCAATTTCACGTGTTTATCCTGTATCATGTCCTATGAGTTCTCTCCCGTGATTGGATAAAAATTGTTATCCCGTCCTGAAAAAAGTATTTTCTGTTTAATACAGAGCAGGGGAGACGGGGAGACCCGTTACTGAACACATTTCTCAATAGCAATGAGTAGTATCAGAATGTAAATGTAACACTTATTCGCCATATTAACGAAATATGCTTTGAATTGTTATTCAATGTCAAAGACAGGTCCTTGTCGAGTCGTTTCCTCCACACACCCTTCACCCTTTCACCCTTACCCCAGTTACCCAATAGCCCCAGCATGTGCATGGGTGTGTTCCAGGTATCTATTTGCAGTGGTGGAAAGTAACTAAGTACATAACATTTACTCTAGTACTGTATTTAAGTAAAATGTTGAGGTATTTGTACTTTACTTGAGTATTTCCGATTTCCAATACTTTTACTTCTACTCCACTACATCTCAGAGGCAAGTATTGTACTTTTACTCCACTCCAATTATTTGAAAACTTTAGTTACTAGTTACTTTTCAGATATACATTTTTATATTATAAAACGTATACATTAACCACTTTAGCCCTGTTTTATACATAGGCTATTTCAAAATTGATATTGATACTTTTACTTAAAGGGGAATTTTGGACCATGGTTTTCTTACCTTTTCTATGATGTTATGATTTCCTAGGATGAATGGTACCACCACAGCTAAAAACGGGCGCCAATAGGCCTTGCGCTAGATCGCATATTTTGATAGTTTTTTTTTCTCTGAGATCTGACGTTCATAGTGACAGAACACTGTGGTGGACCCGGGATGGAGTTATGACATTTTTCTACTATACCATTCATCCTAGGATATCATAACATCATAGAAAAGGTAAGAAAACCCTTTAAGAATTCCCCTTTAAGTAAAACATTTGAGTACTTTTTCCACCACTGTCTATTTGTGTATGAGAGTCTTTAGTGTGTGTGTGTGTGTGTGTGTGTGTGTGTGTGTGTGTGTGTGTGTGTGTGTGTGTGTGTGGTACAGTGTGCCTGTCTGTCTACTATCTATGTATGGGAATGTTTGACACCAGATTTCCCCTCTGTGAAGGGGTCCTGTGTGTGTGTGTGTGTGTGTGTGTGTGTGTGTGTGTGTGTGTGTGTGTGTGTGTGTGTGTGTGTGTGTGTGTGTGTGTGTGTGTGTGTGTGTGTGTGTGTGTGTGTGTGTGTGTGTGTGTGTGGGCGCGCGCGTGTACGTGCGTGCGTGTGTGTGGAGGGGGTCCTGGGGGCCCCCCCCTGGCCCCGAGTTCAGCCCGTGTTTGTTTGTCTAGTGGTGAGCTCCCCCGCGAGCGCTCGGCCGGCGCTCGCCGATTAGCCGGGCAGGAACAACACCCTGTTGGAATGCGTGGAATTCTCCACAACACCAGCTTAGCTCATCCCTGCCTGTTGTCTCTGCACTGTCTGCTTGTCATTATTTCAGCCCGTCCAGGGCTTAGCGAGAGAGAGGGAGAGAGAGAGAGAGAGGTCAGAAAACAACACGTCATCCCTCTATGAAGCCTATAGTGTTGACACCATAGACTGTGGTTGACACTGACATGGCTGTTGTCACTCTTTCTCATTCCTTCCATCCTTCTATCTGTGGTGGGGTCTATTACAACACTGGTTCTTAAACCTTTTCCATGCCAAGGACTCCCAAATTAATGGGTATTTGGCCACGGAACCCCCCCCCCATCTGAAAATAATGTTGTGCCAGGGAGATTTGCGTTGTTAAAAATGTATCACATTTATTCAAGATGTTTGAAAACAGCTGATCTACAAGCACATAGCTATTTTCTTTTCTTTTACAAAATTTTTATCCCACGATTTTGTAACCCTATTTTTAACGCCCAGTGCCAATTGTCTATGTAATCCTGGGCACTACCTTCCCTCTGCCAACCTAGGGAGGACAGGGCCGAGCTCATGCCTCCTTCAATGTATGAAAAAAAAATGCTTACGGCTCCAGGAAACCCCAAAAAAGTTAGAACAGGAGGCAGAGCATTTAAGATTCAGGCACCTCAGCTGTGGAACCTTCTCCCAGTCTCAGTCCGCGAAGCAGACACACTCTGTATATTTAAGACTAGACTAAAAACCTTTCTCTATGATAAAGCCTATAGCCGAAGTGTATAGACTCAGTCACCCTATAGTTATCCTCTCTCCCCTGTGGGAATCGAACCCAGGACCTTCTAGCTATTTTCTAATCACCAATGTACTGTACATAGGGTTAAAGTGGTTAAACTGATTATGATGCTACGGTTTATCAACACATTTTGCTGGGGACCACCTGGAACCTCCTCAAGGACCCCTGGGGGTCTCCGGACCCCACGTTGAGAACCACTTTTGAATAATCTCTGGGACCCCGATCTATACACTGTAAAATCCTCAGTCTTAATTTAACTCTGAGAGTGTACAAATGGAACCAAATGGACCCGTTAGGGTCCATTGGGTTCCATTTGTACACTCTCAGAGTTACAGACCCATAAGGGTCCATTTGGTTCCTGTCCATCATTTAGCTGGGGACCCCCTGGAACCCCCTCAAGTACCCCTAGGGGTCCCGGACCCCACTTTGAGAACCAATGCTCTACAGTAGTCCAAGCCCCTTCCTGTCTTCAACTAAACATCTGAGTAAGCTTACGTTGCGATGCATTGTAAGCTTGCAGATCGGCTATATTTGCAGAATGTTTGCCCCAGAATAGGGATGCTAGGGTTCAAGCTACAGTGGAGTGGCTCACTGGCCAGCTGTATCAGACTGTGGTTGTACTGGACAGCTCCCAGTCCAACGGCATCGGCCTGTGGTTGTACTGGACAGCTCCCAGTACAACGGCATCGGACTGTGATGGGGGGGGGGCTTGAGGAGGTGACCCCCCGCAAAAAAAAAAAAAAAAAAAAAATCTCTTCCATTGTGTCATATTGATTCCTGTCAACTGTTGGTCAGCGCTGCCATCTTGTGGTCGTTGATGGTTTCCTTTTCCCTTACAGATTCTCCTTTTGTCTTCAAAGACATTTCAATGTAAAGTGAGGATGAACGATGAACATTATTCTTAATAATGAATGTTATGATTATATATGGCCATACTGTTGAAGAAACACAAAACATTGAAGTGAGGACAAATGTTCTGTTTTTATTGGGAAATGAGTAGGCTAATCTCTTAAATTAAATGATTTTCATATGGTCAAATGGAACCAAATGAATCCTTCTGGGTCCATTTGGTTCCATCTGCAAGAGTACCACAACCAATCCCCAGTGGTGTAATTACATTTACTCAAGTACTGTACTTAAGTGCAATTTGGAGTTACTTTTACTTCACTTTATTATTTCCATTTTTCAATACTTTGTAGACTACTTCTACACTTAGGTTATTTATGCAAAACATACATTACGAGAGAAATGATGATGTATTATTATAGGTTAAGCTACAGGACGTAATTAAACTACATTTCAAGTAGCTTGTGACTCCCATCCGATGCATGTAAGACTCAGGCTTCCTGCTACTGGTGTTTATTCTTTGAAAACAACGTAGAACTGACAATACATACAGAAAAGACAAAAAACAAAACATCAACTTCGGCATTCTGACATTCACAATAATATACATGACTTTCACATTAAGACTCACAACAATTACTGACCACTTTGCCTGCTTGCACACGAATGGTGGTGGGGTCGACTTCGATACTTCAGTCTTTCTGCAAAACCTTTGCTTTTCTCTTCTTTACATTATTTTATTTCACTTTACTTTCTTCTATTTTACTTTAATTTATTTCTTTCTGTTAAACTCTCCTTCTCTCCTCCTGCTCTCCCACAGTGGAATGAGAATTCTGCTCTCTTCTCCAGCACAACAGGTGTCACAAACATACTTGATTACAAAAAACACAGATGTGACAAAATTACCTAATTGGAAACTTACAACACATAGAACACATTTAGAGCGCCCCCAAGAGACATGTCACTAGAAGGATAAATACACAAAATAAAACAATGACCTGATGCCAGCAGTAACATAGCTGATATATGGTTAAAGTGGTTACACTGATTTTGATGCTATATTAACACATTTTGCCGGGGACCCCCTGGAACCCCCTCAAGGACCCCACTTTGAGAACCACTGCTGAACTCTCCATGGGCATGTAAGACAGATAGACAGACAGACAGACAGGCAGGCAGGCAGGCAGACAGACAGACAGACAGACAGACAGACAGACAGACAGACAGACAGACAGACAGGCAGGCAGGCAGGCAGGCAGGCAGACAGACAGACAGACAGACAGACAGACAGACAGACAGACAGACAGACAGACAGACAGACAGACAAGTAAAACTGATATTGTTAATATAGTTAGACCAAATAGCCTGGCAGAGATATGTGCTCCACCAAGCAGCCTTTTTTAGCTTTACATTCTACCTTTGGTTATCTCTGCTATGCCTATCTTGATTATAGGATAACCGGTACTGCACTTTCTAAATTTGGAGACGCTGACAATACATCTCAGCCAATCACAATGTGAGGTTGGAGCTCCCTGTGACATCACTAGCAACATAAGATAGAGAAATAGTATGTTTACACCACATGACCGAAAGTGGGCAATCTGGGCATTTTAGAAGACATTTTAGTGATGTCAATTGCAGTCAAAAACAAAACAAATGGCGTCTTCTTCAGACGTGCACGTCCGAATTTGCGGAGAAGAAATAATCAAACACGACCTTGAGATCAAAGCTCTCATTCAGGACATCAGAGAATGTTGTGGCCCCCTGTCTACTCTCACAGAGCTCAACTCTCTGGTCAAAGTCAAGCTCAACCAGCTTGGACTCCGAATACAGGACCTGGAGCAGATGTCTAAAGAGCAGGACAGAGACAAAGACACGCTGGCCATCCAAACAGAGACAGAGAGCCACCGCAGGCACATGCTGAGCGACCAGGTGGAGTGGCGTAAAGCCAACCTGGCCTGTAAACTGGCCATCGACAACGTGGAGAAAGAGGAACTGCTGCGCGGCGGACGTGACGACCCTGCACTCAGACAGAGGACGGTGACCAAGGACAGCCTGGTTCGGACCAGCAGTGACATCACGGACAGCCTGATGTCCATCTGCAGGATGATAGACCACAACGTCAAACAGAGTGTAGACGCCATCGGCGCGCTGGCCACCTCTTCCAGGACCATTCAGGAGACCAACGAGGAGTTCCGGTCCATGACGGGGACCATCCATCTGGGCAGGAAGCTCATCCTGAAGTACAACCGTCGCGAGCTGACGGACAAGCTGTTCTTCTTCCTCGCCCTGATGCTGTACCTGTTCACCGTCCTCTACATCATCAAAAAACGCCTGTTTTCCTTCATCTAGACAACAAACACTCTTTCTGTTTTGGGGCTGCATCATTAATAGGCAAGAAATAGTCACTGGGGCCCCGATTGCCCAAATTTAGGCATGGATGACATATTGATGGCATCATAGATATGAACTTATAACAGTTTGCCTGTCAGGGGTAGACAGTCAAATAGGTAGTTATGCCTTAGTCCAATGCAGTCCAATGAACAAAGTGCGGATTAGAATGTCCACACCCTGAAATGGTTTCCACCCGACAGCGACCGATACTGTGTATTGTCGACTACTACACTAAATAGTCTCAACTACTGAGTGTCACGGTGACATAAACATGATGTAGCCATGACCTCATCAGGGGGTGTGAGACTATTTAAAGACAGGTCATTGTTGGTTGGTAGGATTCCCTAATTTATATTAACTGCCTGGCTAAAGTGTATTATAATTGCGATTTCATAGCTCGACTCCATCGAACCTCTCACACCCGAGAAGAATCACGTCACAAATCTGTTCAAAAGGCCCCACACAGAAGGGAATTTGTGTATGCCGCAAGCATTCATTTAAAATCCACTCCCATTTTCGTTGTATGTAGTATCTCTTTAAGGTGAATTCTGTACTTCCCTTCTGGTGGTGATTGTCGTTCCTTCCATTCCAAGCTCTTTCTCTCTCTGGTTCTTGTTAGCTCCATAATTTCACCACAAGAGCACCAACATAAAGGTTTGAACCAAATGGCGGCATCATTCGAGGAGATGGGGGCGGACGTAGGGAATCTCTTACGTGGAATCGATAGGTACAACCCAGAAAACCTCGCTACACTGGAGCGATATGTGGAGTTACAAGCTAAAGAGAACGCGTATGACCGCAAGGCTAACCTGGCTGTTCTCAAACTGTACCAGTTCAACCCAGCCTATTTCCAGATGAATGTGACATCACAGATCCTTCTGAAGGCCCTGACCAACCTGCCCTACACCGACTTCACCCTGTGCAAGTGCATGATTGACCAGACACACCAAGAGGAACAACCCATCAGGCAGATCCTCCACCTGGGGAACCTGCTGGAGACCTGTCACTTCCAGAGCTTCTGGACAAGTCTTGAGGAGAACAAAGAGCTCATCGACGGCATCGCTGGCTTCGAGGACTCTGTACGCAAGTTCATCTGCTACGTAGTGGGCATCACCTACCAGAACATTGAACATGGCTTACTGGCCGAGATGCTGGGGGACCCTCTGGACACCCAGGTGAAGGTATGGATGCGCAAGAATGGCTGGACAGAGGATGAGGAGGGACAGATCTTCATCTACAACCAGGAGGACAGCTTCAGACCCAAGAACATTGTGGAGAAGATTGACTTTGAGAGTGTATCCAGCATTATGGCTACTAGGACTAGGACCTTTTGAATATATGCCATAACCCTTCATTTAAAGACCGCAGATGTCTCTCTCTGCGCCTTTCTTGGTGCTGAGCAACGTGCTCTCTTGCAATATATAATGAATGATATTATTCTATAGCCTCCTTTAATAAGATTAGGTAATGGTTTAAAGAAAAGCGCAGGATGTTTTACAGAGAATGGACATCCATCACTCCAAGCAACATGCTGGAACACCCTTTACCTTCCTACCGTTCTACCCTGGCAGGAAACGGGAAACCAATGTATTCAGTCATTCACAGTATAGCCTACACTTTAGTTTTGTCATCATTTTTCGATTGCTTTCTTTGGTTTAGTCTGGTTGTGAACTTGCCTGCCAATTTGCCATCATTACCAAATGGATCCCCTGTTTCAGCTTGACCGACTGTATGATTTTGAATCTATGCAAGTGATGTTGTGCATTTAGTACAGCACTTCTACCCATTTGGGGTTGTCTGTCTGCAGACAGCAAAGGAGTGGGTGAGACTTGAAGTGTAACTTGCAAGGCTGCAAATAGATGAATGACTCTGTGAGCTCTTGAGGCCAGCTGCTGCAAGTGCAATGTTACAGAGGCCCACGGTCTCGCAAGGTCACGTCAAAATGCTGTCATCAGGGATCTCCATCATCTCCATATATGGGCATAAAAGGGACACAGACAGAAAGAGATTTGTGAATGTATAGATAAATATTTGTACTGTTCGGATTTGTATTATTTGCTGACGGCGATAATGGCTACATCTCAGTGATACATTCTCACTTGCACACAAGTTACACACACCATGCAGAAGAATCCTTTGCAACCAGATCTTTTTTTTCTCTGAACGAACCTTTTTCTGCAGTAATAAATGTGTTTTAAAAGATCAATATGAGTATGTGCCACCTATCGTCTGGTGGTGGAGCTTCTACTTACTATCCAAAGGTAAGGAAAACACAGCATGACTATTTGTAAATTGTCATCCACATAAGATCAAATACAAAAATGCCACACATCCTACTACCTTGCCCTTTTAAAAATAAATCTCTACTCTCACCTAGGTGTTCTGTGTTTCATGATAGGCTACAGTTGCAGTGCTGGTCCAAAACATGAATTGTTTTTTTCTTGCTAAATGAATTATTTATGGGGTTTTCACGCGCTAACAATATAACACAGATGCCACAAAAACAATAACAAAAATACAATTCAAACAAATGAAACAAACACATAAAAAAGAAGAGAAGAAAAACTCCACACTTATACCAAGTTTTAAAAATGTCCCCCGAAATAGGGATTCCATGGTTGATGTGGTTATAACTCTCGAGAAAAAGAAATGGGGAAATAAGGAAATTTAGAGTGATGAGTCTAAAATGTATTTCCCCCAGGTTAGTGAGTCTATTATTGGAGAGAACTTGATCAGAATTATTAAGTAGGCTAGTGTTCAGTGAAGTAGCTAGTTTTCCACACTCCAACACAGTAGGTGGCAGCAATGCGACTTAAGGCTGGTTTCCACCTCATGGATTTATTGAGTGTTGCCATGTCCGCTTATTATAAGCAACTTTGGGGTTCTTTTTCTGTAAAAGTCATGGACCCTCAACCCTAACCCCCATCTGTAAATGTTTTGTGCCAGGCAGCCCCTACCAGATTTGTGTTGTTAATATCTTCAGAATATTCCACACTTTATTTTAAGATGTTTTTTTTTTAAATAGCAGACTACAAGCTCGCTATATTTTCAAATAGTTAAAGTACTCATGTGGCCTAAGCTGCTTATTTCGTGATGGTTTTACTAGACCTGGTAGCTTGTTTCCCTCGTATAACCTGGCAACGCTAGTCAAGACCGGAAGTCTTGTTTTGTTTACATCTCTTCTTCCTCTACGGTTTCAATGGCGCGAGAAAACAACGACCACCACGAGCTGTTGTTGTTGTTATAGGCTTATTACATATTGCATAGCTTTATTAACAACACCAACGACTGTATTTTAACGGAATCAGCACGTGAGCTTCTAAATAGTTAGGAAAGTGTTGTTTATTCGGTGATTATTGTAGTTTAAATGACATCTCAGACTCCTACAGTAGATCTCACAAATCAATGCAGATGATAGCGTGCAGCTCACTACAGGTATGTACAGTATGCTTTTTATTCTCTCAAGCAAGGAGTCAGGACATAATGGCAGCCCTGATACTAGCTCCTACGGAACCTCTCCCTCCGCTGTATAACTCCGAGATGAGGTTCCTCGTTTCCCTCTGCCATTTGTGTTTTGAAAGGGTGTCGTGTGTATCCCAGTACCATACATTTAGTTAATTCATACAAAGTCACATGGATACATTTAATTTAATTAATAATTAACTTATTGTAATATGTATTTATGCTGCATTTCTTTAAGGCTAGATGTTGGGAATCATCAACTCCTAAATATTAGTTAGATATTTCTTGAGTTGAGTGATATAGATGTATTCATTATTATTATTTTCTTTGTAGTGCGTTGAGTGCGTTAATTTCATTGTGTTATTGTCTTGCACAGCATAACATTGTCTTATGTCTCTTCTTATGTATTCAGGCGTTGGTCTGGATTCTGGAACAAAGCTGAAACCTTTCTCCACGGAGCACCAAGGAGTTGGCTCCTTGAGGAGACGCTCTCTACCTACACTGACCCTAAACTCACTAGTTCATCCTCAGGTAATGTTAAGCCTGGTTATAAATATTAAAAACGCCAATTTCCAAGCTCACAGTGTGCCCATTGTGAACTTACAGATTGTTTGAAACATTTAGAAGGATTTTGACAATGACATGAATTGAATTTTAAGTGTGTGTGTGTGTGTGTGTGTGTGTGTGTGTGTGTGTGTGTGTGTGTGTGTGTGTGTGTGTGCGCGTGTGCGCATTTCAATTGTCCCTCCTCGGATCTCAATTCTTTAATTCCAGAATATGGAGTTAAAAATGGAGTTGGACCCAACCAGACCTGTTTCTGTTAAAAAGGAGGAAGACCATCCAGACCTCGGTAAGCTTCACTGTCTCTTTATTCCATGAATACGGTATTCAGCAAGGGCTCAGTGAGCAACTTAAACAACTGTTGTGATTAGCCATGTTATTACCCCTTCCTTAACCCATTAAGCCGATTCTACAAATGTCTTCTAAGTCCCAACAGTTTTCTGAAAAACGTATGTTTGTATATCAGTAGCAGATCTACAAGGTCGTGGCGCGGCACTCGGTGCCGCGCTATGAGCTTGTATATCTGCTATTTTTGAATAGCCAAAATGTAAAATAATGCCTTTTTAGCTCAAATCAAAAAGTGACACAGAAGCGTCCCAGGTCTTCATGGGTTATTGTCTGTTACATGGTTGCCTGTAAGAGTTATTTTTAAGAGGAGTTTCTCATCTTAATTCATCTTAAACTCTCCTGGGATTTCTATTTATTTTCATTCCAGACCCTGTGGAGTGCAAAATGGAGGTGGACCCTATCCAACCCGTTTTGGTTAAAAAGGAGGAACCTGAAGACATCAGTGAGTTTCACTGTCTCTCTCTTTATTCCTGTTGCTCTGGCTTCAGGGTTCAAGGTGTTTATTGCCACATACATACACCTATAATACAGGTGGTAGCATTACTATCGAGTATCCTGAGCCAACTCTACTCTCTCTCTGGGGTGCCAAAATGCATACACAGTGGTCCCAACCTTTTTCTGGCCCAAAATAACACACATTGTATTGTGTTCAGTACTTAGGTAGCGCAATGGAAAATGTGAAAGTCTCAAAATTATGCCACAGGGTCCACAGTGACAATTGTTTGCGTACTAACCGACAACCACGTCTTTGTGTATTGTAAGGCAATTCAGTTTTTAATTTTTTTGTGACTTGAGTGCCTTTATCCAAGGCGCTTTTCAATGTGTATTACATTCACTCATTGCTCATTGCGAGGCTCTTTGTTACCTAGTTAGTTATTAAATTCCTTCATGTCAGAGCCGTGTGTGAACTCAGCCAGGATCATTTCTATTAAACATTAGGAAGCTGAAGACTGCAAAGACCTCAGTAAGTTTCATAATCTCTCTGTCTTTCATTGTTTCTGTTCTGCTGTAGTGCTGTCACAACACAATATAACATTTTTATAATGGAATCATCACAGAAAAAAAAATATTTCAGTGGCAATATCCCGATATGTTAAGCCATCATTATGCAAGGGATAAACAAATCCCGACAGGGTGATTAGGCACCGACGCATAGCGGAGGTGCCTAATCACCCTGAAGGGATTTATTTATCAATAATGACCGGCTACCCGTCAATTATCCCACTTGTTACACGGCTACATAATAAATACATTGATACATTGACCCAAAAGTAACAACAAAACAAAGTATTTCCTTGCTTACGGCAATGAAAGTATTCCATAACTGTTGTGCTGGCCGGACACTGTCGTCTCGGAAAACAAGGAAGTGTTGATCAAATATAATACATTTTCGGTTACTGCATTGTCTATTTGTCACTTCAAATGTTTTCAAAAACATTCTTGAGAGCAACGTTTAGTTGTAAATGACATGGTGTGTTTGTTTACATGGCTGCCATGTTGGATACAGCATAAATCATAGATCAAGCAGCGCAGGTTGATATGAGCAGGTCCTCTGAGCCTTTGATTTGGTCTGTTATTGAGCTCATCGGTCATTATCCAGAAATAACACACCACTGAATTCAGTGATTGACCAATCAGAATCAAGCATTCAACCAAGCCGTGTATTAAAGAGCAACAGTATCACTCAAATTCTTTCGCTTAAAGACTTTTACTCATAACCATATCCAAACAAGTTTACGTTGTATTTTCTTTTACAGAGTTTACAAACTGCTGTAAAGACAGAGTTTTACAAACTCTGTAAAACTGACAGAATTTGTCAGTTTTACCTTACGTATGTCCCTTCAAAAGTAGAATCTCTCAGTTTCTGATCTAAGCAAGTGATGCCTCCTTGTGTGCATGTACCATGGAAGTTGGACATTTTTATTTACACATTAGGAGTCACTCATGACTATCATGTCGTCTTTCTCCTCCTAGACATTGTTGTGTGTAAGGAGGAGGTTTCCCTTACACAGGAGAGGATCCCCGGTGTGGTCAAGGAGGAACCGGCAGTTACCTCAAACTGTGCATCCACTCAAACCTGTTCTAGTTCGAAAAAGACAATTTCATCCATCCTCGCGGAAACCAAAGTGCCACCGAGTGTAACACCAGTTATGAATATTACAGTTTTTAACCCTAAAGAAGAATTTGAACCAATTCCCCTGACACCAGCTGTTGTCCAAGAGACAGAAGCAGAATACGTCAAACCAATTTTATCCACGATCAGATTTCTTAGCAGAGCTAAACAAGTTAGATTAGTTCTAGATCGTTGGACCCCAACAAAGACGTCGAATGAATCATTTTCTTGCTCTTGCCCTAACAAAACCTCTAGTGAATCCATTCCTGAAAAGTACAAATCACCTATACGTGGTTTTAGACCTAAACAGCCTATTGATAAAACCTCTTCTGTCAGTCCTAGAAGGTCTAGAAGTGTAAGTAAAATTGTTGCTAGCCATACGAAGCTAGAATTCACTCAAGATGGCTGTAAAAATAGTCTTAATGAACCCACTCAGGTTCATGCTAAAAGACCCAGATTAAGTCAAGATGTTGTCAGCCCCAAAAGGTGTAGACTCCCCACAACTCCAAAACTACCTTCCAGTCGCACCAGCCGACCTTTGACTAAAACATTGAATTTATTGGCCTCTACCCCACCGAATCCACCTCAGATCCGAACACCCACATCTGGCCTTTCCTCTCACAACACCGGTGTCCAATCCATACCAGGCCGAGCACCGACAATCGTTTCACCGCTACAGCCATTAGCAGTCATCGGTAGGCGGCTGCTCCGGCACCAGTGTGGGGTGTGTGGTCGTGTCTTCAGCAGCCCAGCTGCCTTGGAGACCCACGTCAGCCAGCACACTGTCAACCATCCTTTCACCTGCCTGCTCTGTGGGAAAACTTTTACAAATGCCAGGAGCCTCCGCCGGCACGTCCAGGTGCACCGCAACGGAAAGGCCTACGTCTGCAACGAATGTGGCAAGGGCTTTGCCTTCCGCTGTGGCCTCACCAGACACTTAAACATGGTGCATGAGAGAGTGAAAAACTTTGCGTGTCAGTTTTGCAATAAAGACTTTTTCTCTAAAGACGAGATGGAGTCCCACTTGAGAGTCCACACGGGGGAGAAGCCATTCGAGTGCAACCTTTGCGAGAAGAAATACGCCAGGAGAATGGACCTCAATCTGCATCTGAGGTGGCACAACGGGGAGAAGAGGTACTGGTGCTCTTATTGTGAGAGAGGTTTTCTTGATGCGAACAATTTAAAAAGGCACACGTACACTCACACAGGAGAGAAGCCACACCAATGCCCTCATTGTCCCAAGAAATTCTCACAGTCCGCTAACCTCAAGAAACACCTGAAATGTATACCCAAACTAAAAGCCTGAGTTAGAAACTCAGTCGTACGTGGGTGTCTCACACCAGAAATAGCTGATCTACAAGCTCACAGCGTGGCACGGTGTAAGCTTGTAGATCAGCTATTTTGGTGAGTGACACCAACTATGTATAAATGTTCCACACAAGTAATGGCTCTTTGATAATCAGAATTATAGACTGTTTGAATTTATTTTTTTTACATTTAATTCTATTTGAAAAAAATCTGAAAGCATATACTCTAAATGTCTTACCTTCAACAGGGGTTTGGCACATTGTCTAAGGTCTACTATGTTATGTACTTTTGTATTATGTTCTGTGTCACATTGATAATTGGTTCCTATTGACCAGAATGATCGGAATGATGCAATTTTTGATAATTTTGTCTTTTTTTTCTTTTTTTTTTGGACATTTATTTAGATGAGAATGAGAATTTCCTTTGAGCTTAATTAAGTGCCTTCCAAGGAGTGGTCTGATTTAATTTGACATGGAGAGAAGAGAGAAGTTCTGTGAAAATGTAATTCAAGCCAGAATCCACAATGGCAATATAAGCATGCTTGGTGTGCATTCAAGGAGAGAATTTTCATATTAATTACAATTTTACCTGTAAATAAGTTTAACATTGTAAAAGTTTTAATTGTAGGAGCACTGCTGTTCACTCAATTGGACTGTTTACCAGAAATGTAATCCGAAAATTGTCAGTAAGGAATTACTCGGTACAGCAAGATAAGCCCCTTGAAATTGAGTAATTGTGTATGATATGAATCTTCCCAAAAAAAATTAAGTCGGGCAGAAACCTCATATCTCCATATTTCATATTACTTAAATGAATGCCCTATTTCGTCATACTACAGTGTCACACAAGAAGCAAGCATAGCCAATCCACAAGCTCACAACGCGTCGTGATAAGCGAGCTTGTAGATAAGCGAGCTTGTAGATAAGCATTTTTTTCCCTCTGATTTTATAAATATTGAACAAATCAAAAGTGATCAGAAGAGCTTGTGACTAAAATAATAACTACTGTAGATCCATTGTTTCCATTTCCCTAACAGCTT
Organism: Gymnoscopelus microlampas; assembly: GCF_963454915.1. Classification (NCBI taxonomy): domain Eukaryota; kingdom Metazoa; phylum Chordata; class Actinopteri; order Myctophiformes; family Myctophidae; genus Gymnoscopelus; species Gymnoscopelus microlampas. The sequence goes on from NC_139960.1 coordinate 10,309,425, forward strand.
TTGGACGTACAAGGTTTCCACCCAGTAGTGATAATTTGCAAGGCTACAATGGATGATGTTAAAAGTTTTTTTTTACTCTGTGTAGACTACTACATGTGGAATTACAAAGTTAAAGTATTCTCAGAAAAACTTTCTTTCGTGTCAGTGTGAAATCTGTTGTCTTAGGCTTGGGCCGGGGTGGTATGAAGGTATTACGCCGTAATAATTACGGTATACCAGGGTAATTAGAATTTAAGGTATGATTTTCAATACAGTATAAACTGACGCTTCTCTTTTAAACGGATATGGAGATACTGTATTGAGACGATGTATTGGAAAATTGGCCTACAGAAGAATTATTTAGAGGTAGAAAATAAATAATAGGCTGGTAATTTATTCTCTTTGGTCTCTTAGCTCAGTGGTTCTCAAACCTTTTCATGTCAAGGACCCACCCCCACATTAATATTAGTAGTATTTGGCTGCAGACCCATCTGAAAATATTTTGTTCATACTATATTTGTGTTAAAATGTTCAGAAAAAAAAAACCTTTTGAAATTAGCAGATCTACAAGCTCAAGTGATGAACCACTCAGATCATATTTCCTCCCTCATAACTCCACTAGGAAGCATAGAACAGTCATCAATGACAGAGAACATATGAACTAAATCATTATTAAATGTCTTCTTAACGCTCAAGAGGAAATATCACAACTCATCATCGTGATTAGCGAGACCAAACACTTTAGAAACTAATTTCTCCAGTCCGATACTATGGAAATGATCCCTGAAAGTATAGTCTTAAAGAAACACTGGCTAAAATCGGCAAGACTCTTGTTGAACTGTTGTTCGCACTTGTGGTCGCTCTCATTTTCTGATTATACACTACACGTATCTGTCCTAGGCATTGGAGTTAATGTCAACATCACATAGAGAACGTACAAAACTATTTTTTAGCGGCGCTAGCCGCTCTATACCTGACTTTGTCCGTGTGCGTCAACGTTCTGATTGGTCAGGTGCGTCAACAAAGTGATTGGTCAAGCTTCATGTGACACATGGCTATAAACACATTATAAACACATATCGATGACAAAATGTATCACACAGGGTGTGATTTTTTCTTTATTGAGCAAGTTAAGATGGTGTGCAGGTGTCTAGTTATCTAATCTGTATGCATGGGCTACTCCTATCGACACACCTGTCACAGAAATGTTATTCAAAGACTTTTGATTACCAATATATTTAACAGAAATACATTGAAACATTTCGTATTTTCAATGCACCTTTCAGCAATGTCAGGGGAGATAAATCTGAATGTAACTTAATTGTTCTGAGAGGAGATTGATGACAGGATAAATCAGATATCCATACATATCAATCTGGGAAAAATAGACACAAAACATTGATTTTCAAACTTTAGATGAATGTGTAAATAAGGACATTTCAGAACCTTAACATTATCATACAAGAGAATCGAAATCAACTTTATTGTCACCTGCAGTAACATGATTACAGGTCTAGACTCTAAATGAGTGGGTGATATCATTGTTTTAGCTATCTCTCAACTCTGCAGTCTGAGGAATGCCCAATTTTCGATTGCTGTTTATAGAACTGCGTGTGTACACACAGTAAAAAATAAACAGTTCAACACAGTTTGCATTTCACATGATCCTTAAGACAAACCACTTAGATCATATTTCCTCCCTCATGACTCCACTAGGAAGCATAGAACAGTCATCAATGACAGAGAACATATGAACTAAATCATTATTCAATGTCTGCTTAACGCTCATGTCTTGTCGTATAATGTGATTTATATTGTATGCTGTTATGTTGTTTAGAATGGCTTTATTTTGAAAGACAGAAGTACCCTTATATTGAAAGGCCCTCATGATGAGAAGAGGTCACTGTGACTTTAGGCCCTCTTGATGAGAAGAGGTCGTTAGTTAAGGCAGGTGTGTGAGTTTAGCTAATTGCACTGGATACAGAACAGCTGTGTGCGCCTGCAAACAGCATTTTTATGTTAGAAGCAGCACAGAGTGCATGCTCTTCTTTTCTGTGTCCAATTTTGATGTATTTCAACTCACCCTCCACATAACTTCACCAGGAGGCAATGCTATAAGTTATAGTTCATGTGGAAGCTATAGTTTAATGTTATAGTGACAATTTCATGTATGCATAATAAGTTGATGTTACAAACGGCAGTTAATGATTATTTTGTACTAAAAAATATTGTATTTACAAGATACTGTAAAGAGAACAGGACAACGTCTCATGTTGTATTGTATGTTATGTTTATTTCAGTTTTTACTCCATGACCTGTAAAGATGAAGAATCTTCAGTAAAAGAAGTCTTACGTCACGATTCTGTCATTATTTCTATGGGAAGTGGAGTTTAGCTCGCTGTTGAGCTGAAGTTCAGCACACACTTTGGCAGGAACGGCACAGCTCAAGAGGAAATATCACAACTCATCATCGTGGTTAGCGAGACCAAACACTTTAGAAACTCAATTCTCCAGTCCGATACTATAGAAATGATCCCTGAAAGTATAGTCTTAAAGAAACACTGGCTAAAATTGGCAAGACTCTTGTTGAACTGTTGTTCGCACTTGTGGTCGCTCTCATTTTCTGATTATAAACTACATGTATCTGTCCTAGGCATTGGAGTTAATGTCAACATCACATAGAGAACGTACAAAACTATTTTTTCTTTATTGAGCAAGTTAAGATGGTGTGCAGGTGTCTAGTTATCTAATCTGTATGCATGGGCTACTCCTACCGACACACCTGTCACAGAAATGTTATTCAAAGACTTTTGATTACCAATATATTTAACACAAATACATTGAAACATTTCGTATTTTCAATGCACCTTTCAACAATGTCAGGGGAGAAGAATATGAATGTAACTTGATTGTTCTGAGAGGAGATTGATGACAGAATAAATCAGATATCCATACATATCAATCTGGAAAATATAGACTCAAAACATGGAAGTTCAAACTATAGATGAATGTGTAAATAAGGACATTTCAGAACCTTAACATTATCATTAGAGAATTATCAAGAGAATCAAAATCAACTTTATGGTCACATAACATGATTACAGGTCTAAATGAGTGGGTGATATAATTGTTTTCGCTCTCTCTCAACTTTGCAGTCTGAGGAATGCCCAATTTTCGATTGCTGTTTATAGAACTGCGTGTGTACACACAGTAAAAAATAAACAGTTCAACACAGTTTGCATTCCAAATGATCATTAAGATGAACCACTCAGATCATTTCCTCCCTCATAACTCCACTAGGAAGCATAGAACGGTCATCAATGACAGAGAACATATGAACTAAATCATTATTCAATGTCTGTTTAACGCTCAAGAGGAAATATCACAACTCATCATCGTGGTTAGCGAGACCAAACACTTTAGAAACTCATTTCTCCAGTCCGATACTATATAAATTATATCATTATCATACAAGAGAATCAACTTTATTGTCACATAACATGATTACAGGTCTAAATGAGAAGCCAACAACCCCAGTCCACTGCATTTCAGCCACCTGTTTCAGCCTCAGATCACCCTGCTCCTCTTCTTTTTCTTCTCCCCTGTGGATGCTCTTCAAATGACTAAGCTAAACTTAGGCCTAATAATAATAATAATAATAATAAAGTTAATAAATATAAGCTGTTACCTTCCACGCGATTATTGCTCCTGTTGTCGGAGCCACGGTCATACACACTCCACAGTGGTGGCGGGAACATGCTCCCCCACGTAGAGTAGGTGTCTTCCATATATTGGATGAAGTCAGCCAACGTGGCTGACTTCACAAAAACGCTATTCATTCTGCAAAGGAACAAAATAAAATAAAAAAAATCTTAATAAAATGAAATCATCTTTTTTGTTTTGGGAAGTTTCATTAAAAAGTCCATTTACAGTTCAGTATCTGGTCTGAACCAAAAAATATATTCTTTGTGTCTTAATTGTCCTCTTTTTAAACAGCAATTATTCAAGTCCCTCCATATGTTGGCAGAAAATGCAGTCCCTTGGTAGTAACCTCACGGCATTGGCTCAGTTTGATGAGGTTCTCTTCAGTACCAAAGACCAGGAACCCATGCTGCCCGTGGTGCTTGGAGAAGAACTGGTCTCCTCCCCAGGTCACAGCCCATTCGTGTGGGGGACGGGAGAGGATAAAACAAACCAAGCAACATAGGAAGAAAAATAAAATGAAATAAAAATAAACCAAAGTAGACAGCATCAGAGGAGACAATCATTATTAGAGCACACTGGAGTCGGTTTCTATAACTTGTAATAATCAGGCGACTTCGTTTTGTCAAATTGTTTCTTTTTAATACCCTGTGGTGGCAACTAATTCCTCCTCCGCCGCGTGGCCATGGTCTCCAGGAGGCCTCACCACGACGATCTGTAGCTGGTGATTGGGCGTGTTGCTGTCCATGAAAAGGGTGGTCCGGGATCTGTAGCTGGTGATTGGGCGTGTTGCTGTCCATGAGTCCTGAGTAAAACTGTGTTGGGAACTTATTTAAATCTCTGGAACAAAAGTTCACAATTTTTTTTTTTTTACAGTCATCAACACAAAAACGCTATTCATTCTGCAAAGGAACAAAATAAAATAAAAAAATCTTAATAAAATGAAATCTTTTTTGTTTTGGGAAGTTTCATTAAAACAGTCCATACCAGAGCATAACAAATTGTAAGGGAAAAAAAACAAAAACAAATTAAAACAACACAAAGACCAGGACAAAATTATTTCATATCTGGTCTGAACCAAAAAATATATTCTTTGTGTCTTAATTGTCCTCTTTTTAAACAGCAATTATTCAAGTCCCTCCATATGTTGGCAGAAAATGCAGTCCCTTGGTAGTAACCTCACGGCATTGGCTCAGTTTGATGAGGTTCTCTTCAGTACCAAAGACCAGGAACCCATGCTGCGGTGGTGTTTGGAGAAGAACTGGTCTCCTCCCCAGGTCACAGCCCATTCGCCATCCAAGGCGACCTCCTGCACGGTGTGGGGGACGGGAGAGGATAAAACAAACCAAGCAACATAGGAAGAAAAATACAATGAAATAAAAATAAACCAAAGTAGACAGCATCAGAGGAGACAATCATTATTACAGCACACTGGAGTCGGTTTCTATAACTTGTAATAATCAGGCGACTTCGTTTTGTCAAATTGTTTCTTTTTAATACCCTGTGGTGGCGACCTAATACCCTGTGGTTAATTCCTCCTCCGCCGCGTGGCCACGTAGAGTTAGCCTGGTAACCCTCCCTGCGGAAATCTCATTTCCTCCTGAAATCAAATGGAAATGAGATTTCCGGAGGGAGGGTTTACCAGGCTAACGTAGAGTAGGTGTATTCCATATATTGGATGAAGTCAGCCAACGTGGGGTAGCGACGTAGCAGCAACAAGTTATTTTTTCGCAGGTACAGCATGGGCACTTTTGGCGGTTTTAGTAGATGATGACTTTATCTTATGTGCCTCATCCAGGATCACATTGTCCCACTTGAACTCACGGCCGTTGTAAGATGCCAGCTGCTCCCAGTTGTTAATCAGCATATTGAACGTGGTGATGACCACGCCGCCACGTCTCTGGACCTTCTCCAAATTCCTGCTGCGCTCCACTTTGCTGGAACCATGGAACTCCTTCACCCTCATTCCAGGGGTCCACTTGGCGAACTCCTTTGTCCAGTTGGTGATAAGGGAAGTGGGCATAACGAGGAGGGTATGTTCGACATGCCCGGCATCGTACATGCCAGATAAGAATGAGATGATCTGGATGTAGGGGTGATAAGATTACATTTTTTATTTCAGTAATTGAATAATCAGTTCAGTGATGTATCATGTCAACATTTCTGGTAGGCCTATGCATGGAATGCATATGACAGGAAAACATTAAAGTGGTTCAGATAACTTGTCTTGACATATCAGCATATTAGCATTCTAAATTAATTGTATCGATTACATTTTATTTTTGATTATTCAATTATGAAAATAATTAGTTGCAGCCGTACCTGGATGGTCTTTCCAAGACCCATGTCATCTGCCAGGATGCCGCCTTTAAGTCCATCCCGGTACAGACCGTAGAGGAACGCTATTCCCTCCCTTTGATAGTCGTACAGCTTGTCATGCAGGTCTTTGAACAGCGCAAGGCCATTGATTGTCACAAAAGCGTCATCTTCACTAACATCCCCTTGTTCTGCCAGGACGTCCACTAGTCTATTTATTCTCCCCATGAGCTTTTCACTGGGAAGGATGTTGTGGGCCTTCTTGAACTCCTTCAGGGCTTTGGCCATATCTCCAGCTCTGGCGGCGGCTTTCCCGTCCTTCGTATGCCTGGAAAAGCAAAGCATATTAGTTAAGCATCATCTATTCACCAGCATGTAGTATGAATCAGTGGTTCCCAATTGTTTTCCTTCTTACATCTGACCAACACACACGCACACATGCTTTTCAGACATGTTAACCCCCTACAATCTACAAGCTCAAAACGTGCCGTTTCACAACGTGCTGTGAGCTTGTAGATCTGCAGTTTTTTTTTAAATTAGGGTAAAAACAAAAAGACACTTTACGTATCCTACCTGGGTCACGGTTTTGTTTCCCGATAGACGTTTAATATTGCGGCACATAAGAACTGTGTACCAAAAATAAACAAATGAGCTGGCCCGTTTGTTTATTTTTGGACCACAATTCTTGTATGCCGCGATATTAAACACGTCTATAGGAATTCAGAATGGGGAAACAAAGCCGTGACCCAGGGGATGAGTGAGTGACATCAGAAGTTCTGTGCTCTATATTGACATACCCCCAAAAAAGGGATGCCAGGTTTAAAGATTTAGATAGAGCCATATGAAATCCGTGTTAACGGAATCGCGGACGGAATCGCGGAAATGACCAATAAAAATGGAATTGGAATAAAACACGGAATATTGCAGAATTTGGAAAAAAAAAAAAAATCGCGGTAAAATATTTTTTTTTACCGCGAATTTTTACAAATCCACGGGACACCACCATTTTGCATGGCCACATCCTACTTTATAAACAGTAAAATCCACGTAGAAATAGTCTTAGAAAGACGATAGAAACAATAATACATGCGCGACGCCATTTTGCGCATGCTCAGACCGAAGTCACCGAATTATTTTGGGAACATTTTTGCGTATAACACAACAAGGGCCATGTATGGACTGTTATATCTTGAACATTTATTCATTTCCACTTACCAGACACTTTTTTTTATGGTAAAAATGAGCATAAAAAGCAAAATACAGAATTCAGAAATATTAAAATGGAAAAAACAGAATTTGGGAAAAAATAAAACGGAATTGGGAAAAAAATAAAACGGATTTCATATGGCTCTAGATTTAGATGCTACTTGAGACCACAGCTGTAATAACGCCCCTCAACTGGGAAAGTCTGGTTCCTTCCGTGACTTCTAACCAGGACACATCCATACCTTGTGCCACTCTATACCACATTCCCTGGAGACCTGGTTTCCTTTACACTACAGTCATGTTATAGGCAAACTTTTCCAAATATATATTCTAAAATATCATATACAAGCTCAGAATGCATCGCAACACGTGAGCTTGTACATACACACAATTTTTGAAAAATCTACTTTTTTTATTTCTACGTTCTCAAATAGGGGTTTTCAAATTAATTTGACTTTTCACAAAATATTGGTAAGCAGCGGTGGTCTAGAAGACTAGGACTCTCCAAAATCAGGAGCAGGCCCAAAAATCTGGTGTCGGTTGGGCTCTAGCCTTAGTTCACAGCTCTTTATGGAGGACAGTTTTCTTCCTAGGTCAGGTATTTATTTCTAGGTTAGAAATGGAAATTGATTTCATAGCTACCGATGATAGGCCTCCTCCATTTTCTCATCCAAATTTAATGACCTGTCAAAACAGAGAAGAAAAACTATAAGAACAATGTCAGTAATATAGTTGAACACAAAGAACCATCTGATTCTGCATACTGCATTTCATCCCGAGATTTTCTTTCAAGTCTTTAAGGCTGTAAAGGTGGTAAGAACATGATAGACAAACTTTTGAAGGAATGCACCTAGTCTATGAGATATGGGTGCTTTTGTCTTTGAATGATGGGACCCATGTAAAATAATAATATCAGGAAAAGACAGCGCTACCAACTGCGCCGCCGTGCCCCCCATAGTGCAGCTTTAAGTGGTTGAGTTGTTCAGTACTACTCACTTCTCCAGCCTGGAAGAAATGCCATCCATGTATGAAGCCATCTCGCTGTCCGTTGGTCTGTTTATCCCACTTAGCAGTCTGCTTCTGTAAACCCAGAGGCGGCAATAGCTCTACAGTTTATATGCTGTGCGTTTATCACTTAATTTATAGGGTGGGAGACCAAGATGTAATTTATTCAGTTAACTTCCCCAAAATGTTGAACAAACAAGGTTGGTCTTGGAATGGGGGGGGGGGGGTGGGAACAAATGAGTAGAATAGAATGCATTAAACATTTCATTATTAAGAACAACATCTACAGCAGCAGTGCTGTCCAATCATAAGTGGACTTAAGGAGGAGTTCACCCAAAAAAAATGACTTATTTTCTATCAATTGCACACCCCTTGAAGCCTTGAATTCATGGATTTATTTTCGTTTGAGGCATTCCTAAGCCAATAATTTGATGACCGAGTGTGTATCCGGTAGGAGACACAAATAATCACTTTGTGTCTCCTACCGGATACATTAGCCGGTAGGAGACGGGAATCAAATTATTGACTTAGGAATGCCACAAAAACAAAAATAAATCCATGGATTCAAGGCTTCATGGGGTGTGCAATTGATAGAAAATAAGTCATTTTTTTTGGGTGAACTACTCCTTTAACCACAGCAACTTGGGGAAACGTTTGCCAAAAATAGCAGATCTGCAAGGCTCGAGTTTGTACATCAGCAATTGAGATTTGGTACAGCGGTTCTCAATCTTTTCAGGCCACGACCCTCCAAAATAAATCATACCCCCCCACCCCCACCCTGACAAGCAATTGGAATTGTAGGAATTACATTTAGTTTGACTCGCTTCCACAGACATTGTGAAAATAGCAGATCTACATAAGTCCACAAACGTAGATCGGCTATTTTCATTTGTTGTGCCTGCTTATGTTATTTGACAAATTTCTCGAGATATTAAAAGTCTTAAAAAGTCCTTAAAGTCACTTTGTCATCATGGGGACCCTTCAAAAAAAATCTGTGAGGACCACCTGGGGGTCCCGAATCCAGACCCACAGGTTGAGAACCACTGGTTTAATACATACACATTAAGTTTCAACAACAGTTCAACTTTAGCCTTGGATCAGTGCAGGTGTCTAGTTATCTAATCTGTATGCATGGGCTACTCCTACCGACACACCTGTCACAGAAATGTTATTCAAAGACTTTTGATTACCAATATATTTAACAGAAATACATGAAACATTTCATATTTTCAATGCACCTTTCAGCAATGTCAGGGGAGATAAATCTGAATGTAATTTAATTGTTCTGAGAGGAGATTGATGACAGAATAAATCAGATATCCATACATATCAATCTGGAAAATATTGACACAAAACATGGAAGTTCAAACTATAGATGAATGTGTAAATAAGGACATTTCAGAACCTTAACATTATCATACAAGAGAATCGAAATCAACTTTATGGTCACATAACATCTGCCCATAACATCAGTAGTGGAGGAGTACAAGGCCACAAAGACACGCCAGGCCATGATGCTACGAGACAGCAACGATGAGAGAGTGCGCCAGGCGGGCATTGTTGTCAGAACAGGGCGAAAGTGGTCAGCCAGCAGAGCACTGAAGGAGGCGGAGGATCGACTGCATCATGCTGACATCGTTGGGTCAGTAAACCAGGGAAGGCTGGGTCTGGGCTGCTCCACCAGAACAAGCTGGAACAAAGCTGCCCCAAAGGAGCGGCGAGGCTTGGTGCAGAGAGAGGTGCGGAAGGCAGAGGAGGAAAGCCGGCATGTCAAGGCTGTGGCCATGAACAAACAAGGCAGCTGGACTAGATGGGAGGGTGTGAGGGAGAGAGCTCTAACCTGGCAGGACATCTGGAGCATGGAAGGCCACCGGATCAAGTTTCTGTTGTGCTCTACATATGATGTCCTGCCCATACTTGGGGATTGGTGGAGAGCCCAAGCTGCACGCTCTGCGGAAAGATATCTAACCTCGAGCATGTCCTCTCCTCATGTCACTCGAGCCTAGCAGACGGCAAGTTCCGGTGGCGACACGATCAGATCCTCGCACAATTGGCAGATGGCGTTGAACAGGCGAGGAAAAAGGCAAGACAGCTTTCTAAGGGGCCTCGCTTCATCCAGTTTGTCAGGGCAGGAGAAAGCTCTGCAGCAGGAGGGAGGAGCAAAGGGGTCCTGGCCACAGCAAGTGACTGGGAGATGCGGGCCGACCTGAAAAAGCAGCTCAAATTCCCAGAGGAGATAGCCCACACTAACCTGAGACCTGATATTGTATTGTGGTCTAAAGGTACCAAACAGGTGGTGCTCATTGAGCTGACGGTACCATGGGAAGAGAGGATAGAGGAGGCGTATGAGCGCAAGCTTAAGAAATATCAAGCCCTCATCCTCGAGAGCCAGCAAAATGGATGGAAGGCCTGGAACTTGCCGGTGGAGGTGGGCTGCAGGGGGTTCGCTGGGCGGTCACTCTGGCGAGCCCTCGGACTGCTGGGGATCGAAGGGCTGGCTAGGAAGCGGCTGGTAGCAAACACCACTAAACGGGCAGAGGAAGCTTCACGCTGGATCTGGATACAAAGAGAGGTGCGGTGGCAGAGACGACCTACTGAAGGACCAAAGACATAGAGTTGGGTGGTGTTCAAGCGGGGGTAGAGCCAGGACGCTGGATCTGCCGTTGAGCCCCTCCGAGGTGTCATGGGCTTAAATCAACGAAACATCAGTGAAGGGGGGTGCCCATTTGACAACCTGCTGAAGCCACCCAACTCCTGTCCAGTTGTGGTATGCGGTCAAGCCTAGTCTTGGCTCAGGGAGGAGGACGCCCCTGCCATGCAGAGTCCCGTCGGTGCCTTGAGGGAAGGAGAGACGGAGAGAGCGATGCCACTGGCTCACAGATGGCGCAGGGGCGAGTACCTGTAAAGGTGAGCCAGTTGCGATACCCTATCGTATTTTGCATATGATTACAGGTCTAGACTCTAAATGAGTGGGTGATATAATTGTTTTCGCTCTCTCTCAACTTTGCAGTCTGAGGAATGCCCAATTTTCGATTGCTGTTTATAGAACTGCGTGTGTATACACAGTAAAAAATATACAATTCATTACAGTTTGCATTCCAAATGATCCTTAAGACGAACCACTCAGATCATATTTCCTCCCTCATAACTCCACTAGGAAGCATAGAACAGTCATCAATGACAGAGAACATATGAACTAAATCACATTATTCAATGTCTGCTTAACGCTCATGTCTTGTCTTATAGTGTGATTGATATAATATTGTATGCTGTTATGTTGCTTAGAATGGCTTTATTTTGAAAGACAGAAGTACCCTTATATCTAAAGGCCCTCTCGATGAGAAGAGGTCACTGTGACTTTAGGCCCTCTTGATGAGAAGATGTCGTTAGTTAAGGCAGGTGTGTGAGTTTAGCTAATTGCATTGGATACAGAACAGCTGTGTGCGCCTGCAAACAGCATTTTTATGTTAGAAGCAGCACAGAGTGCATGCTCTTCTTTTTTGTGTCCAATTTTGATGTATTTCAACTCACCTTCCACATAACTTCACCAGGAGGCAATGCTATAAGTTATAATTCATGTGGAAGCTATAGTTTAATGTTATAGTGACAATTTCATGTATGCATAATAAGTTGATGTTACAAACGGCAGTGAATGATTATTTTGTACTAAAAAATATTGTATTTTCAAGATACTGTAAAGAGAACAGGACAACGTCTCATGTTGTATTGTATGTTATGTTTATTTCAGTTTTTACTCCATGACCTGTAAAGATGAAGAATCTTCAGTAAAAGAAGTCTTACGTCACGATTCTGTCATTATTTCTATGGGAAGTGGAGTTTAGCTCGCTGTTGAGCTGAAGTTCAGCACACGCTTTGGCAGGAACGGCACAGCTCAAGAGGAAATATCACAACTCATCATCGTGGTTAGCGAGACCAAACACTTTAGAAACGTATTTCTCCAGTCCGATACCATAGAAATGATCCCTGAAAGTATAGTCTTAGAGAAACACTGGCTAAAATTGGCAAGACTCTTGTTGAACTGTTGTTTGCACTTGTGGTCGCTCTCATTTTCTGATTATAAACTACATGTATCTGTCCTAGGCATTGGAGTTAATGTCAACATCACATAGAGAACGTACAAAACTATTTGTTCTTTATTGAGCAAGTTAAGATGGTGTGCAGGTGTCTAGTTATCTAATCTGTATGCATGGGCTACTCCTACCGACACACCTGTCACAGAAATGTTATTCAAAGACTTTTGATTACCAATATATTTAACACAAATACATTGAAACATTTCGTATTTTCAATGCACCTTTCAGCAATGTCAGGGGAGATAAATCTGAATGTAATTTAATTGTTCTGAGAGGAGATTGATGACAGAATAAATCAGATATCCATACATATCAATCTGGAAAATATTGACACAAAACATGGAAGTTCAAACTGTAGATGAATGTGTAAATAAGGACATTTCAGAACCTTAACATTATCATTAGAGAATTATCAAGAGAATCAAAATCAACTTTATGGTCACATAACATGATTACAGGTCTAAATGAGTGGGTGATATAATTGTTTTCGCTCTCTCTCAACTTTGCAGTCTGAGGATTGCCCAATTTTCGATTGCTGTTTATAGAACTGCGTGTGTACACACAGTAAAAAATAAACAGTTCAACACAGTTTGCATTCCAAATGATCATTAAGATGAACCACTCAGATCATTTCCTCCCTCATAACTCCACTAGGAAGCATAGAACGGTCATCAATGACAGAGAACATATGAACTAAATCATTATTCAATGTCTGTTTAACGCTCAAGAGGAAATATCACAACTCATCATCGTGGTTAGCGAGACCAAACACTTTAGAAACTCATTTCTCCAGTCCGATACTATATAAATTATATCATTATCATACAAGAGAATCAACTTTATTGTCACATAACATGATTACAGGTCTAAATGAGAAGCCAACAACCCCAGTCCACTGCATTTCAGCCACCTGTTTCAGCCTCAGATCACCCTGCTCCTCTTCTTTTTCTTCTCCCCTGTGGATGCTCTTCAAATGACTAAGCTAAACTTAGGCCTAATAATAATAATAATAATAATAAAGTTAATAAATATAAGCTGTTACCTTCCACGCGATTATTGCTCCTGTTGTCGGAGCCACGGTCATACACACTCCACAGTGGTGGCGGGAACATGCTCCCCCACGTAGAGTAGGTGTCTTCCATATATTGGATGAAGTCAGCCAACGTGGCTGACTTCACAAAAACGCTATTCATTCTGCAAAGGAACAAAATAAAATAAAAAAAATCTTAATAAAATGAAATCATCTTTTTTGTTTTGGGAAGTTTCATTAAAAAGTCCATTTACAGTTCAGTATCTGGTCTGAACCAAAAAATATATTCTTTGTGTCTTAATTGTCCTCTTTTTAAACAGCAATTATTCAAGTCCCTCCATATGTTGGCAGAAAATGCAGTCCCTTGGTAGTAACCTCACGGCATTGGCTCAGTTTGATGAGGTTCTCTTCAGTACCAAAGACCAGGAACCCATGCTGCCCGTGGTGCTTGGAGAAGAACTGGTCTCCTCCCCAGGTCACAGCCCATTCGTGTGGGGGACGGGAGAGGATAAAACAAACCAAGCAACATAGGAAGAAAAATAAAATGAAATAAAAATAAACCAAAGTAGACAGCATCAGAGGAGACAATCATTATTAGAGCACACTGGAGTCGGTTTCTATAACTTGTAATAATCAGGCGACTTCGTTTTGTCAAATTGTTTCTTTTTAATACCCTGTGGTGGCAACTAATTCCTCCTCCGCCGCGTGGCCATGGTCTCCAGGAGGCCTCACCACGACGATCTGTAGCTGGTGATTGGGCGTGTTGCTGTCCATGAAAAGGGTGGTCCGGGATCTGTAGCTGGTGATTGGGCGTGTTGCTGTCCATGAGTCCTGAGTAAAACTGTGTTGGGAACTTATTTAAATCTCTGGAACAAAAGTTCACAATTTTTTTTTTTTACAGTCATCAACACAAAAACGCTATTCATTCTGCAAAGGAACAAAATAAAATAAAAAAATCTTAATAAAATGAAATCTTTTTTGTTTTGGGAAGTTTCATTAAAACAGTCCATACCAGAGCATAACAAATTGTAAGGAAAAAAAAACAAAAACAAATTAAAACAACACAAAGACCAGGACAAAATTATTTCATATCTGGTCTGAACCAAAAAATATATTCTTTGTGTCTTAATTGTCCTCTTTTTAAACAGCAATTATTCAAGTCCCTCCATATGTTGGCAGAAAATGCAGTCCCTTGGTAGTAACCTCACGGCATTGGCTCAGTTTGATGAGGTTCTCTTCAGTACCAAAGACCAGGAACCCATGCTGCGGTGGTGTTTGGAGAAGAACTGGTCTCCTCCCCAGGTCACAGCCCATTCGCCATCCAAGGCGACCTCCTGCACGGTGTGGGGGACGGGAGAGGATAAAACAAACCAAGCAACATAGGAAGAAAAATACAATGAAATAAAAATAAACCAAAGTAGACAGCATCAGAGGAGACAATCATTATTACAGCACACTGGAGTCGGTTTCTATAACTTGTAATAATCAGGCGACTTCGTTTTGTCAAATTGTTTCTTTTTAATACCCTGTGGTGGCGACCTAATACCCTGTGGTTAATTCCTCCTCCGCCGCGTGGCCACGTAGAGTTAGCCTGGTAAACCCTCCCTGCGGAAATCTCATTTCCTCCTGAAATCAAATGGAAATGAGATTTCCGGAGGGAGGGTTTACCAGGCTAACGTAGAGTAGGTGTATTCCATATATTGGATGAAGTCAGCCAACGTGGGGTAGCGACGTAGCAGCAACAAGTTATTTTTTCGCAGGTACAGCATGGGCACTTTTGGCGGTTTTAGTAGATGATGACTTTATCTTATGTGCCTCATCCAGGATCACATTGTCCCACTTGAACTCACGGCCGTTGTAAGATGCCAGCTGCTCCCAGTTGTTAATCAGCATATTGAACGTGGTGATGACCACGCCGCCACGTCTCTGGACCTTCTCCAAATTCCTGCTGCGCTCCACTTTGCTGGAACCATGGAACTCCTTCACCCTCATTCCAGGGGTCCACTTGGCGAACTCCTTTGTCCAGTTGGTGATAAGGGAAGTGGGCATAACGAGGAGGGTATGTTCGACATGCCCGGCATCGTACATGCCAGATAAGAATGAGATGATCTGGATGTAGGGGTGATAAGATTACATTTTTTATTTCAGTAATTGAATAATCAGTTCAGTGATGTATCATGTCAACATTTCTGGTAGGCCTATGCATGGAATGCATATGACAGGAAAACATTAAAGTGGTTCAGATAACTTGTCTTGACATATCAGCATATTAGCATTCTAAATTAATTGTATCGATTACATTTTATTTTTGATTATTCAATTATGAAAATAATTAGTTGCAGCCGTACCTGGATGGTCTTTCCAAGACCCATGTCATCTGCCAGGATGCCGCCTTTAAGTCCATCCCGGTACAGACCGTAGAGGAACGCTATTCCCTCCCTTTGATAGTCGTACAGCTTGTCATGCAGGTCTTTGAACAGCGCAAGGCCATTGATTGTCACAAAAGCGTCATCTTCACTAACATCCCCTTGTTCTGCCAGGACGTCCACTAGTCTATTTATTCTCCCCATGAGCTTTTCACTGGGAAGGATGTTGTGGGCCTTCTTGAACTCCTTCAGGGCTTTGGCCATATCTCCAGCTCTGGCGGCGGCTTTCCCGTCCTTCGTATGCCTGGAAAAGCAAAGCATATTAGTTAAGCATCATCTATTCACCAGCATGTAGTATGAATCAGTGGTTCCCAATTGTTTTCCTTCTTACATCTGACCAACACACACGCACACATGCTTTTCAGACATGTTAACCCCCTACAATCTACAAGCTCAAAACGTGCCGTTTCACAACGTGCTGTGAGCTTGTAGATCTGCAGTTTTTTTTTAAATTAGGGTAAAAACAAAAAGACACTTTACGTATCCTACCTGGGTCACGGTTTTGTTTCCCGATAGACGTTTAATATTGCGGCACATAAGAACTGTGTACCAAAAATAAACAAATGAGCTGGCCCGTTTGTTTATTTTTGGACCACAATTCTTGTATGCCGCGATATTAAACACGTCTATAGGAATTCAGAATGGGGAAACAAAGCCGTGACCCAGGGGATGAGTGAGTGACATCAGAAGTTCTGTGCTCTATATTGACATACCCCCAAAAAAGGGATGCCAGGTTTAAAGATTTAGATGCTACTTGAGACCACAGCTGTAATAACGCCCCTCAACTGGGAAAGTCTGGTTCCTTCCGTGACTTCTAACCAGGACACATCCATACCTTGTGCCACTCTATACCACATTCCCTGGAGACCTGGTTTCCTTTACACTACAGTCATGTTATAGGCAAACTTTTCCAAATATATATTCTAAAATATCATATACAAGCTCAGAATGCATCGCAACACGTGAGCTTGTACATACACACAATTTTTGAAAAATCTACTTTTTTTATTTCTACGTTCTCAAATAGGGGTTTTCAAATTAATTTGACTTTTCACAAAATATTGGTAAGCAGCGGTGGTCTAGAAGACTAGGACTCTCCAAAATCAGGAGCAGGCCCAAAAATCTGGTGTCGGTTGGGCTCTAGCCTTAGTTCACAGCTCTTTATGGAGGACAGTTTTCTTCCTAGGTCAGGTATTTATTTCTAGGTTAGAAATGGAAATTGATTTCATAGCTACCGATGATAGGCCTCCTCCATTTTCTCATCCAAATTTAATGACCTGTCAAAACAGAGAAGAAAAACTATAAGAACAATGTCAGTAATATAGTTGAACACAAAGAACCATCTGATTCTGCATACTGCATTTCATCCCGAGATTTTCTTTCAAGTCTTTAAGGCTGTAAAGGTGGTAAGAACATGATAGACAAACTTTTGAAGGAATGCACCTAGTCTATGAGATATGGGTGCTTTTGTCTTTGAATGATGGGACCCATGTAAAATAATAATATCAGGAAAAGACAGCGCTACCAACTGCGCCGCCGTGCCCCCCATAGTGCAGCTTTAAGTGGTTGAGTTGTTCAGTACTACTCACTTCTCCAGCCTGGAAGAAATGTCATCCATGTATGAAGCCATCTCGCTGTCCGTTGGTCTGTTTATCCCACTTAGCAGTCTGCTTCTGTAAACCCAGAGGCGGCAATAGCTCTACAGTTTATATGCTGTGCGTTTATCACTTAATTTATAGGGTGGGAGACCAAGATGTAATTTATTCAGTTAACTTCCCCAAAATGTTGAACAAACAAGGTTGGTCTTGGAATGGGGGGGGGGGTGGGAACAAATGAGTAGAATAGAATGCATTAAACATTTCATTATTAAGAACAACATCTACAGCAGCAGTGCTGTCCAATCATAAGTGGACTTAAGGAGGAGTTCACCCAAAAAAAATGACTTATTTTCTATCAATTGCACACCCCTTGAAGCCTTGAATTCATGGATTTATTTTCGTTTGAGGCATTCCTAAGCCAATAATTTGATGACCGAGTGTGTATCCGGTAGGAGACACAAATAATCACTTTGTGTCTCCTACCGGATACATTAGCCGGTAGGAGACGGGAATCAAATTATTGACTTAGGAATGCCACAAAAACAAAAATAAATCCATGGATTCAAGGCTTCATGGGGTGTGCAATTGATAGAAAATAAGTCATTTTTTTTGGGTGAACTACTCCTTTAACCACAGCAACTTGGGGAAACGTTTGCCAAAAATAGCAGATCTGCAAGGCTCGAGTTTGTACATCAGCAATTGAGATTTGGTACAGCGGTTCTCAATCTTTTCAGGCCACGACCCTCCAAAATAAATCATACCCCCCCACCCCCACCCTGACAAGCAATTGGAATTGTAGGAATTACATTTAGTTTGACTCGCTTCCACAGACATTGTGAAAATAGCAGATCTACATAAGTCCACAAACGTAGATCGGCTATTTTCATTTGTTGTGCCTGCTTATGTTATTTGACAAATTTCTCGAGATATTAAAAGTCTTAAAAAGTCCTTAAAGTCACTTTGTCATCATGGGGACCCTTCAAAAAAAATCTGTGAGGACCACCTGGGGGTCCCGAATCCAGACCCACAGGTTGAGAACCACTGGTTTAATACATACACATTAAGTTTCAACAACAGTTCAACTTTAGCCTTGGATCAGTGCAGGTGTCTAGTTATCTAATCTGTATGCATGGGCTACTCCTACCGACACACCTGTCACAGAAATGTTATTCAAAGACTTTTGATTACCAATATATTTAACAGAAATACATGAAACATTTCATATTTTCAATGCACCTTTCAGCAATGTCAGGGGAGATAAATCTGAATGTAATTTAATTGTTCTGAGAGGAGATTGATGACAGAATAAATCAGATATCCATACATATCAATCTGGAAAATATTGACACAAAACATGGAAGTTCAAACTATAGATGAATGTGTAAATAAGGACATTTCAGAACCTTAACATTATCATACAAGAGAATCGAAATCAACTTTATGGTCACATAACATCTGCCCATAACATCAGTAGTGGAGGAGTACAAGGCCACAAAGACACGCCAGGCCATGATGCTACGAGACAGCAACGATGAGAGAGTGCGCCAGGCGGGCATTGTTGTCAGAACAGGGCGAAAGTGGTCAGCCAGCAGAGCACTGAAGGAGGCGGAGGATCGACTGCATCATGCTGACATCGTTGGGTCAGTAAACCAGGGAAGGCTGGGTCTGGGCTGCTCCACCAGAACAAGCTGGAACAAAGCTGACCCAAAGGAGCGGCGAGGCTTGGTGCAGAGAGAGGTGCGGAAGGCAGAGGAGGAAAGCCGGCATGTCAAGGCTGTGGCCATGAACAAACAAGGCAGCTGGACTAGATGGGAGGGTGTGAGGGAGAGAGCTCTAACCTGGCAGGACATCTGGAGCATGGAAGGCCACCGGATCAAGTTTCTGTTGTGCTCTACATATGATGTCCTGCCCATACTTGGGGATTGGTGGAGAGCCCAAGCTGCACGCTCTGCGGAAAGATATCTAACCTCGAGCATGTCCTCTCCTCATGTCACTCGAGCCTAGCAGACGGCAAGTTCCGGTGGCGACACGATCAGATCCTCGCACAATTGGCAGATGGCGTTGAACAGGCGAGGAAAAAGGCAAGACAGCTTTCTAAGGGGCCTCGCTTCATCCAGTTTGTCAGGGCAGGAGAAAGCTCTGCAGCAGGAGGGAGGAGCAAAGGGGTCCTGGCCACAGCAAGTGACTGGGAGATGCGGGCCGACCTGAAAAAGCAGCTCAAATTCCCAGAGGAGATAGCCCACACTAACCTGAGACCTGATATTGTATTGTGGTCTAAAGGTACCAAACAGGTGGTGCTCATTGAGCTGACGGTACCATGGGAAGAGAGGATAGAGGAGGCGTATGAGCGCAAGCTTAAGAAATATCAAGCCCTCATCCTCGAGAGCCAGCAAAATGGATGGAAGGCCTGGAACTTGCCGGTGGAGGTGGGCTGCAGGGGGTTCGCTGGGCGGTCACTCTGGCGAGCCCTCGGACTGCTGGGGATCGAAGGGCTGGCTAGGAAGCGGCTGGTAGCAAACACCACTAAACGGGCAGAGGAAGCTTCACGCTGGATCTGGATACAAAGAGAGGTGCGGTGGCAGAGACGACCTACTGAAGGACCAAAGACATAGAGTTGGGTGGTGTTCAAGCGGGGGTAGAGCCAGGACGCTGGATCTGCCGTTGAGCCCCTCCGAGGTGTCATGGGCTTAAATCAACGAAACATCAGTGAAGGGGGGTGCCCATTTGACAACCTGCTGAAGCCACCCAACTCCTGTCCAGTTGTGGTATGCGGTCAAGCCTAGTCTTGGCTCAGGGAGGAGGACGCCCCTGCCATGCAGAGTCCCGTCGGTGCCTTGAGGGAAGGAGAGACGGAGAGAGCGATGCCACTGGCTCACAGATGGCGCAGGGGCGAGTACCTGTAAAGGTGAGCCAGTTGCGATACCCTATCGTATTTTGCATATGATTACAGGTCTAGACTCTAAATGAGTGGGTGATATAATTGTTTTCGCTCTCTCTCAACTTTGCAGTCTGAGGAATGCCCAATTTTCGATTGCTGTTTATAGAACTGCGTGTGTATACACAGTAAAAAATATACAATTCATTACAGTTTGCATTCCAAATGATCCTTAAGACGAACCACTCAGATCATATTTCCTCCCTCATAACTCCACTAGGAAGCATAGAACAGTCATCAATGACAGAGAACATATGAACTAAATCACATTATTCAATGTCTGCTTAACGCTCATGTCTTGTCTTATAGTGTGATTGATATAATATTGTATGCTGTTATGTTGCTTAGAATGGCTTTATTTTGAAAGACAGAAGTACCCTTATATCTAAAGGCCCTCTCGATGAGAAGAGCTAGGTCACTGTGACTTTAGGCCCTCTTGATGAGAAGATGTCGTTAGTTAAGGCAGGTGTGTGAGTTTAGCTAATTGCATTGGATACAGAACAGCTGTGTGCGCCTGCAAACAGCATTTTTATGTTAGAAGCAGCACAGAGTGCATGCTCTTCTTTTTTGTGTCCAATTTTGATGTATTTCAACTCACCTTCCACATAACTTCACCAGGAGGCAATGCTATAAGTTATAATTCATGTGGAAGCTATAGTTTAATGTTATAGTGACAATTTCATGTATGCATAATAAGTTGATGTTACAAACGGCAGTGAATGATTATTTTGTACTAAAAAATATTGTATTTTCAAGATACTGTAAAGAGAACAGGACAACGTCTCATGTTGTATTGTATGTTATGTTTATTTCAGTTTTTACTCCATGACCTGTAAAGATGAAGAATCTTCAGTAAAAGAAGTCTTACGTCACGATTCTGTCATTATTTCTATGGGAAGTGGAGTTTAGCTCGCTGTTGAGCTGAAGTTCAGCACACGCTTTGGCAGGAACGGCACAGCTCAAGAGGAAATATCACAACTCATCATCGTGGTTAGCGAGACCAAACACTTTAGAAACGTATTTCTCCAGTCCGATACCATAGAAATGATCCCTGAAAGTATAGTCTTAGAGAAACACTGGCTAAAATTGGCAAGACTCTTGTTGAACTGTTGTTTGCACTTGTGGTCGCTCTCATTTTCTGATTATAAACTACATGTATCTGTCCTAGGCATTGGAGTTAATGTCAACATCACATAGAGAACATACAAAACTATTTGTTCTTTATTGAGCAAGTTAAGATGGTGTGCAGGTGTCTAGTTATCTAATCTGTATGCATGGGCTACTCCTACCGACACACCTGTCACAGAAATGTTATTCAAAGACTTTTGATTACCAATATATTTAACACAAATACATTGAAACATTTCGTATTTTCAATGCACCTTTCAGCAATGTCAGGGGAGATAAATCTGAATGTAATTTAATTGTTCTGAGAGGAGATTGATGACAGAATAAATCAGATATCCATACATATCAATCTGGAAAATATTGACACAAAACATGGAAGTTCAAACTGTAGATGAATGTGTAAATAAGGACATTTCAGAACCTTAACATTATCATTAGAGAATTATCAAGAGAATCAAAATCAACTTTATGGTCACATAACATGATTACAGGTCTAAATGAGTGGGTGATATAATTGTTTTCGCTCTCTCTCAACTTTGCAGTCTGAGGATTGCCCAATTTTCGATTGCTGTTTATAGAACTGCGTGTGTACACACAGTAAAAAATAAACAGTTCAACACAGTTTGCATTCCAAATGATCATTAAGATGAACCACTCAGATCATTTCCTCCCTCATAACTCCACTAGGAAGCATAGAACGGTCATCAATGACAGAGAACATATGAACTAAATCATTATTCAATGTCTGTTTAACGCTCAAGAGGAAATATCACAACTCATCATCGTGGTTAGCGAGACCAAACACTTTAGAAACTCATTTCTCCAGTCCGATACTATAGAAATTATATCATTATCATACAAGAGAATCAACTTTATTGTCACATAACATGATTACAGGTCTAAATGAGAAGCCAACAACCCCAGTCCACTGCATTTCAGCCACCTGTTTCAGCCTCAGATCACCCTGCTCCTCTTCTTTTTCTTCTCCCCTGTGGATGCTCTTCAAATGACTAAGCTAAACTTAGGCCTAATAATAATAATAATAATAATAAAGTTAATAAATATAAGCTGTTACCTTCCACGCGATTATTGCTCCTGTTGTCGGAGCCACGGTCATACACACTCCACAGTGGTGGCGGGAACATGCTCCCCCACGTAGAGTAGGTGTCTTCCATATATTGGATGAAGTCAGCCAACGTGGCTGACTTCACAAAAACGCTATTCATTCTGCAAAGGAACAAAATAAAATAAAAAAAATCTTAATAAAATGAAATCATCTTTTTTGTTTTGGGAAGTTTCATTAAAAAGTCCATTTACAGTTCAGTATCTGGTCTGAACCAAAAAATATATTCTTTGTGTCTTAATTGTCCTCTTTTTAAACAGCAATTATTCAAGTCCCTCCATATGTTGGCAGAAAATGCAGTCCCTTGGTAGTAACCTCACGGCATTGGCTCAGTTTGATGAGGTTCTCTTCAGTACCAAAGACCAGGAACCCATGCTGCCCGTGGTGCTTGGAGAAGAACTGGTCTCCTCCCCAGGTCACAGCCCATTCGTGTGGGGGACGGGAGAGGATAAAACAAACCAAGCAACATAGGAAGAAAAATAAAATGAAATAAAAATAAACCAAAGTAGACAGCATCAGAGGAGACAATCATTATTAGAGCACACTGGAGTCGGTTTCTATAACTTGTAATAATCAGGCGACTTCGTTTTGTCAAATTGTTTCTTTTTAATACCCTGTGGTGGCAACTAATTCCTCCTCCGCCGCGTGGCCATGGTCTCCAGGAGGCCTCACCACGACGATCTGTAGCTGGTGATTGGGCGTGTTGCTGTCCATGAAAAGGGTGGTCCGGGATCTGTAGCTGGTGATTGGGCGTGTTGCTGTCCATGAGTCCTGAGTAAAACTGTGTTGGGAACTTATTTAAATCTCTGGAACAAAAGTTCACAATTTTTTTTTTTTTACAGTCATCAACACAAAAACGCTATTCATTCTGCAAAGGAACAAAATAAAATAAAAAAATCTTAATAAAATGAAATCTTTTTTGTTTTGGGAAGTTTCATTAAAACAGTCCATACCAGAGCATAACAAATTGTAAGGAAAAAAAAACAAAAACAAATTAAAACAACACAAAGACCAGGACAAAATTATTTCATATCTGGTCTGAACCAAAAAATATATTCTTTGTGTCTTAATTGTCCTCTTTTTAAACAGCAATTATTCAAGTCCCTCCATATGTTGGCAGAAAATGCAGTCCCTTGGTAGTAACCTCACGGCATTGGCTCAGTTTGATGAGGTTCTCTTCAGTACCAAAGACCAGGAACCCATGCTGCGGTGGTGTTTGGAGAAGAACTGGTCTCCTCCCCAGGTCACAGCCCATTCGCCATCCAAGGCGACCTCCTGCACGGTGTGGGGGACGGGAGAGGATAAAACAAACCAAGCAACATAGGAAGAAAAATACAATGAAATAAAAATAAACCAAAGTAGACAGCATCAGAGGAGACAATCATTATTACAGCACACTGGAGTCGGTTTCTATAACTTGTAATAATCAGGCGACTTCGTTTTGTCAAATTGTTTCTTTTTAATACCCTGTGGTGGCGACCTAATACCCTGTGGTTAATTCCTCCTCCGCCGCGTGGCCACGTAGAGTTAGCCTGGTAAACCCTCCCTGCGGAAATCTCATTTCCTCCTGAAATCAAATGGAAATGAGATTTCCGGAGGGAGGGTTTACCAGGCTAACGTAGAGTAGGTGTATTCCATATATTGGATGAAGTCAGCCAACGTGGGGTAGCGACGTAGCAGCAACAAATTATTTTACAGTCATCAACACAAAAACGCTATTCATTCTGCAAAGGTACAACATTTAAAAAAAATATTAATAAAATGAAATCATCTTTTTTGTTTTGGGAAGTTTCATTAAAAAAGTCCATACATAACAAATTAGAAGGAAAAAAACGAAAACAAATTAAAACAACACAAAGACCAGGACAAAATCTTTCATATCTGGTCTGAACCAAAAAATATATTCTTTGTGTCTTAATTGTCCTCTTTTTAAACAGCAATTATTCAAGTCCCTCCATATGTTGGAAGAAAACACAGTCCCTTGGTTTAAGGAAACATTCACAGTCCATAGGCCTCGTGACTCATTTCTTTAGACTTTTTACATTAGGTACAAAAAAAAATCTTGGTTCGCCATCGCCTTTCTGACCCACTCCTTCAGGTGTCTGTCCTGCCTGCATGGAACTGCAAAAGTTGAGTGAAGAAGTAAAAGTTAACTTATTGAAATACTAATTTCATAAGCACTGAGCACTCAATAGTAATATGTTTTACTGTACAAAAGAACACAAAAGCTTCTACCTAATGAATGGTAATATATAAATACTGACACACACTTACGGTCACACGCTCGACCCGCCTCTTGACATGACGGAGCACAGTCTCGTTGTCTCAAAGAACGGCTCGCTGTGAGTAAATCCAGAGCTGCAGGACACACTACCACTCGCCATAGATATCCAAGGAGAAGTACGAATAAAGGCAGCATAGGAGGCTTTAAAAGCCTCTTTTAGGGCTTTTAGAGACCTTAAAATGTGTTGGTCTGAAAACACAACACAGCCACAGATTGGAAGTTGTCCGAACTTGTCTCTTCCGTCTTGCCGCTCATCAAGACCATGATGAACCGCACCGATGGTGGAAAATTGATAAAATGGCCTTGGACAGGTCTTGAAGGTGCCTTCCATATAGATCTAAAACAAAATTCAAATTTTATTTTATTCATACTGATATAAAATAGACCTATATTTATATTATTGCGGAAAACCCTTATTAAAAATATTCAGTCACAGCATGTTTTGCTTCATCAAGCATTGATAATATTTTCATAGTTAAATTGTTATTAGGCTACAGGTTCTAACCTTGCGGCATTGGCTCAGTTTGATGAGGTTCTCTTCAGTACCAAAGACCAGGAACCCATGCTGCGGTGGTGTTTGGAGAGAACTGGTCTCCTCCCCAGGTCACAGCCCATTCGCCATCCAAGGTGAATGGGCTGGGAGGGGACGGGAGAGGATAAAACAAACCAAGCAACATAGGAAGGAAAATAAAATGAAAAAAACAAAAACAAAGTAGACAGCATCAGAGGAGACAATCATTATTAGAGCACACTGGAGTCGGTTTCTATAACTTGTAATAATCAGGCGACTTCGTTTTGTCAAATTGTTTCTTTTTAATACCCTGTGGTGGCGACCCGGTGGTTAATTCCTCCTCCGCCGCGTGGCCATGGTCTCCAGGAGGCCTCACCACGACGATGGCCGGATCGTCCGCCTCTACATCCAGCCACTGCGTTTGCATATAGACGTTGCACCCCCACTGGGCGCAACGCCAATAAATCTTTTCCTCTTTTTAGAAAAATTCTAATTTTTAGAAAAGGGTGGTCCGGGATCTGTAGCTGATCATTGGGCGTGTTGCTGTCCATGAGTCCCGAGTAAAACTGTGTTGGGAACTTATTTAAATCTCTGCAAACCAACTCTGCATATGAATCAGAATCCCTTTCATTGCCATTGTATGTAGGTCCATATACTGCTATCATATCACATTAAAGTCAATAAAAGTAATGTTGTCTCATAAGGGTAGTATCAATATTGCACAATATATTAACGTGCAAAGCGCAGGGCAGCATAAACTAGTCACTCAGTTTTAGTTTTTTTGTTTTAGTTTTCTTGTTTATTTGTTTACCAAAATAAGCGGATAAAGGTGGATGAAGATGGATGTAATGTACTGCCTCCAAACAAACACTGCCAAATGAAAAGAATTGTTGTCGATTAAAAAGTAAAATATTTGCCTCTGAGGTGTAGTGGAGTAAAAGTATACAATATTGAAAACAATGGAAATACTAAAGTAAAGTAAAATTACCTCAAAATTGTACTGAAGTACAGAACTTGAGTAAATATACTTTCCACCACTGCTAATTCCCCTGCCACTCACCTCCCTCCTCTCCCTGAAGCTCTGATGAGCCTGGTTGCCCAGAGTGGAGTCACCTGTGAGGTCCACCTGAACCACGTTAGCTAACGAGCTCAAGAACCCTTAAAGGTCAGGGGGGCCTATGGATAATTCCTTTTCTACTCCAAGTTCAAAAAACAAAAAAGCCATATCCGTTTTTCGTTCTAAAGCAAACAAACAAAAAAGGCCTCTTTTTCCATGTTTACTCTACAAACCCAGGAACACTACAACGACACCAAAGCGGTCCCTTTTTTAGTTTTGCCTCATTCCTTTTGTCATTCTTTGAGGTGCAACTGAAGAAGGAATAAGGTGTTGCTTTTCGCTTTTTTCATGTGGAGAACTCGGATCCAAAAACAGAAGTGACGTCATTTCACCGTTCTGCCTTACAGAATTAATAAACGCTAAATCAAGTCAAAACTGCCCGCTTTTTCATTTTTTTCTTTTGCATTCTTTCATTATGTATTTTGGGACTAAAGAAGTAAATTGGCGTCATAGTGTTTTCCTTTTCAGTTTAACAATACAAAAAGCCCAAATGGATTATTTTATTTTGATTTATTATTTATTTACTTCTCGGTAAAAAGAGAGTAAATTATTGGCGTCATCGTGTTTTCCTTTTCAGTTTCACAATACAAAAAGCCCAAATGGATTATTCTATTTTGATTTAATATTTATTTCCTTCTCAGTAAAAAAGAGACGTCAAGCTCGTCATGGGAGAGGTGGGGCATTACAGACCAAGACAACATTTATCTATAATAAAATTGGTATCGTGATCCTTTATCAAAGTGAGTGATGGTCCTATAAAAGATAAGTGGCAAGTTAAATCATTTATCCTTGTAATTTATTGTATCATGAATGGATTCAATATATTTTCACTAAATAATACTGTTCTAACCATGACATTTATTTAGTAGTACCTACGAGTTGCTGAATCTTCCCTCTAGGTGTCAGTGTTGCCCTTCAATTAAATTGGGATTGGCGTGTCAGGGAGGTCTGCATATTTATCTCAAATAAACATCTGATGTAGTCTGATGTAAGACCATAGAATAGTATGCAAATAGTTGATAAACTGTCTGTCATCCAATAGTTCTATATTTTCACAAAAAATCACACAAAGGCTCTGGCTTAGGGGCCCCCTCGGTTCTTGGGCCCCTGGGCCGAGAGCCCGAGACCCAGTTAAAATAGTGTTAAATAGCTCTATATTCTGATAGTACTCATTGCTATAGAGTCTATAGCAATGAGTACTATCAGAATATATTTAACACTAATTTATCCCTAATTTATATTAACTGACTGGCTAAAGTGTATTATAATTGCGATTTCATAGCTCGACTCCATCGAACCTCTCACCCGAGGAGAATCAAGTCACAAATCTGTTCAAAAGGCCCCAAACAGAAGGGAATTTGTGTATGCCACAAGCATTAAAATCCACTCCCATTTTCGTTGTATGTAGTATCTCTTTAAGGTGAATTCTGTACTTCCCTTCTGGTGGTGATTGTCGTTCCTTCCATTCCAAGCTCCATAATCTCACCACAAGAACACCAACATAAAGGTTTGAACCAAATGGCGGCATCATTCGAGGAGATGGGGGCGGACGTAGGGAATCTCTTACGTGGAATCGATAGGTACAACCCAGAAAACCTCGCTACACTGGAGCGATATGTGGAGTTACAAGCTAAAGAGGACGTGTATGACCGCGAGGCTAACCTGGCTGTTCTCAAACTGTACCAGTTCAACCCAGCCTATTTCCAGATGAATGTGACGTCACAGATCCTTCTGAAGGCCCTGACCAACCTGCCCTACACCGACTTCACCCTGTGCAAGTGCATGATTGACCAGACACACCAAGAGGAAAGACCCATCAAGCAGATCCTCCACCTGGGGAACCTGCTGGAGACCTGTCACTTCCAGAGCTTCTGGACAAGTCTTGAGGAGAACAAAGAGCTCATCGACAGCATCACTGGCTTTGAGGACTCTGTACGCAAGTTCATCTGCTACGTAGTGGGCATCACCTACCAGAACATTGAACATGGTTTACTGGCCGAGATGCTGGGGGACCCTCTGGACACCCAGGTGAAGGTATGGATGAGCAAGCATGGCTGGACAGAGGATGAGGAGGGACAGATCTTCATCTACAACCAGGAGGACAGCTTCAGACCCAAGAACATTGTGGAGAAGATTGACTTTGAGAGTGTATCCAGCATTATGGCTACCAGGACTAGGACCTTTTGAATATATGCCATAACCCTTCATTTAAAGACCACAGATGTCTCTCTGTGCGCCTTTCTTGGTGTTGAGCAACGTGCTCTCTTGCAATATATAATGAATGATATTATTCTATAGCCTCCTTTAATAAGGTTAGGTAATGGTTTAAATAAAAGCGCAGGACGTTTTACAGAGAATGGACATCCATCACTCCAAGCAGCATGCTGGAACACCCTTTACCTTCCTACCGTTCTACCTTGGCAGGAAACGGGAAACCAATGTATTCAGTCATTCACAGTATAGCCTACACTTTAGTTTTGTCATCATTTTTCGATTGCTTTCTTTGGTTTAGTCTGGTTGTGAACTTGCCTGCCAATTTGCCATCATTACCAAATGGATCCCCTGTTTCAGCTTGACCTACTGTATGATTTTGAATCTATGCAAGTGATGTTGTGCATTTAGTACAGCACTTCTACCCATTTGGGGTTGTCTGTCTGCAGACAGCAAAGGAGTGGGTGAGACTTAAGTGTAACTTGCAAGGCTGCAAATAGATGAATGACTCTGTGAGCTCTTGAGGCCAGCTGCTGCAAGTGCAATGTTACAGAGGCCCACGGTCTCACAGGGTCACGCTCATAATGCTGTCATCAGGGATCTCCATCATCATCTCCATATATGGGCATAAAAGGGACACAGACAGATACAGACAGAAAGAGATTTGTGAATGTATATGTGACAGGGTCAAAGCAGGGGGGTGAAACCAAATTGTAACATTTTTTATTGATGATGAAAAACCTGTATTACGCACTTAAAAACATCATTCTCTTAACTATATTTTTGCACTGCATGTTTTATGGTTGACAATGTATTTCCCCCCGGTCCCCGAGCCACTTGACATTGGACTCCCCTATAGGCTGTGTGACATTGGCCTTGTGACAGCGGACGGCCAATGTCCCCAGGTCACGCTGGTGGCAGAGCGAATGAGGGCGGAGTAGGGTGTGGCCCACCTTATTCAAAAGTGAGCGCGAGCCACTTGGACAGCAGAGAGACAGGCATACAGGGCAGTGTGGAAGTGACAGCCAGAAGGGACGGTTGTGCACAGGAGGAGCAGACATACCACGGAGCAGAGGTGGGGAATACAGTGATCGCGGCACGTACCAAGCCACCAGCAGCGGACGGTGAGCAGACGGCGCAGTAGCAGCAGAGACGGGGAGGACAGACAGACGAACCAAGGAACGGAGGAGAGGTCCAGTGGCGATAACGTTGCGCGCTTCACACCCTCAAAGCCAGACGTACAGTCTGGCGGGCGAGTAAGTGTCCTTCTATGCAACGTTACCTTTATAAACCCACGGTCCTAAACCTCATATGTGAAATATACCTGAACAGATGAACTGGTTCTAGTTTCTATGATTGCAGGCAATACGCACGAAGACAAGAAGAGACAGTGATTCCTGGCCTAAACCCCCGCTCCAGTTAAACCCCATATAAGGACATTCCCACCTTTTGCATTGAACCGTGATGAGTATATGACATATAGCAATTGAATTGGCACTTGGCACTTTACTGCTTCAGTAATAGTTGGCACTTTAACGCTAAATTCATTATTTATTTGCTATAGTTTGCACAAGCCCTGTCTGTTTTTAGTGTTTGGTGATTGTCTGTATTCCTGTATTTTAGTTAGTTAGTGGGCGCATTAGGAGGTTGAGGTTTTAGAATTAGTGTTATATTTTGTTTATGCTTTTCAATATTTTATGGCTTATAGACGCCACTGTATTAGCTTAATAAAATAGATTACCTTTTTATACAAACCTGTTTCCGTCCAGCTTTCTCCAAGGGATATGTGTTGAAGTGTTGTTCTCATTTAAAAGTATTGTACTTACCTGGGTAAACTCGAACCTGTGAATAGCCTAAGAAAGAGTGTTACAGAGGACCCTACCTCTTAAATAAAAAGGTGGCGTAGTCTTGCAGTACCTAACAAACAGTATTATTCTCACAGTAATTACGCACCCCGCACTTTACCGTGCAACTGATATTTTATTGTTGTGAGTTTAATGTGTATTGTTATTTATTTATTATTGAGACAAAGTAAAGAGTGTCAGCATTCTAAAAAGAAGTGGCAAGTTACATGTGACAACCTGGCCACCGTCACATATTTGGCGTAGCGCGGCAGGACTGGGTAGAGAACAACACAAAATCCCTAAGAGAAACTGTATTGAAATTTTGCTGTTTTGCTGCTTTTTGTTTTGTTTTGTTTGGTTGAATCAAGAAAGTAATGATGATGATGCCAGTGTATCCAGGGGCACCGTGGCTACCTAAGTTTTCGGGCATAGAAGGTGAGGAGAAATACAGGGAATGGAGAGAACAGATTAAAGGATTATTGGGCACTCAGGATTTAACAGAGGAGAAAAAAGTTGCTTTTGTAGTACAGACCCTTACTGAGGAAGCTAAGCGACAAATTAGTGTAATTGACAAGGAAGATCGCAATACAGTGGCCAAAGTCTTTAAATGTTTAGACACGTTGTATAAAACATCTGTTTCTGCTTCCCAAGCTCGTGCCTTGTTCTATGGCTGTGCGCAACGCGCAGGCGAAAGTGTGCAGGCTTATATTTTGAGGCTTAGAGAGTTGTTCTGCGGGCTGCGGCGGCTCGACCCAGACACCGCTCCCTCCGATGCCATTCTGCGAGAGCAGTTACTTGTAGGACTGTCTGAAGGCCCTCTGGGTCAAGCCTTAAGAATATATGCCCGTCGAAACCCCACAGAAGACTTCGCCGCCCTAAAAAATGAGGCCTTCCTACTAGACACTGAACATAGAAGAGAAGGGACTGCTGAAATCTTGTGCCATGCTGTTAAACCTGTCTCTATCCCAACACCCTCACAGGAATCTGAATGGAGAGAGAAACTGAAACAGGAGATTATGGAAGACGTCAAATCGCAAATGCAGGGGTTTACGCAGGAGCTCATGAAAGAGATCAGACCGCTCCTTCGACCCAACACCACCGATACACGACCTCGCGGTTCGCCTCCATCTGAACGACGCCGGGAGCCGTACCAACGCAACGAGTGGGATGAGGGAGGTAGGCCGATCTGTAGGAGCTGTAGGCAGTCTGGGCACATTGCTCGCTTTTGTAAATCTGACCCCAATCATTTAAACTAGTACGCCCTGTCGCCGAGGTCCGG
Organism: Gymnoscopelus microlampas; assembly: GCF_963454915.1. Taxonomy (NCBI): domain Eukaryota; kingdom Metazoa; phylum Chordata; class Actinopteri; order Myctophiformes; family Myctophidae; genus Gymnoscopelus; species Gymnoscopelus microlampas. The sequence continues at coordinate 10,341,213 of NC_139960.1, forward strand.
GAGACAGGGGTGCAGCGCGCACTCGCCAGATCAAGGGCTAATGAAGTGTTTATTGGGGACTGTCCGACTATTGGGATCACTATGGGAGGAGTCCACTTAAGGGGGTTACTGGATACTGGGTCACAAGTCACATTAATGCAGCAAAGCTTATTTGAGGAAAAATTCTCACACCTAACGTTGGGAAATGGGCCCCTTGTTTTTAAATTACGCGCCGCTAATGGTCTTGACTTACCGTACACTGGCTATGCCATATTGGACCTAGAGCTGGAGGGAATGAAGATCCCAGGGAGAGGAGTTGTAATCGTGAAAGATGAACATTGTACTCAACCGCTGATTATTGGGATGAATGTCGTGAACGCTGTATGGCATGCCCTCTTTAAATGGCCTGGGAGGCCTGTGTTTCCATGTCAGCAGGGAAGGACGCTGTGGAAGGACGCATTCGCCACCTGTAGGAGGGTGGAGGCAGTGACGAACAAAGATGGGTCCATCGGTTATGTGTGGCCGGTCGGCCGGCGGAAGATTCGAATCCCCGCGCAGAGTGAAGTGATGATCTGGGGCCGCGCTTGGAGAGGACCAAATGGAGCGGACTACGAGGCCTTGATGGAAGCCTTGCCGGATGGAAAAGATTTGGGAGTGGCCCGTGCCCTCGTCACGGTGCGCCACGGACGTGTTCCCATACGAGTGTGCAACCCACACGCATATAGTCTGGTCCTGGACCGCCACCAGAAGCTGGGGAGGCTGTACCCGGTGGAAGAAGCGGATGTCCGAGGCGGCAGGGACCTGAGCCTGTCCCTGGGGACCGACGGAGAGGTGGAAGTGGCCGTAATCAGTGTGGAAGATGATGGACCACTGAAGACCCTGCCCGAAGAGATGGAAGTGTTGACGGAGCGTGATGACCTGCCGGAGGCGCAGAAGAGAGAGTTACACGAGATGTTGTGTCGGTGGAAGAAGGTGTTCGCCATCCATGACGAGGATTTCGGACGGACGGACGTCGTGCAACACCAGATACCGACCGGAGACGCGGCACCCATACGAGAGCGACACCGGCCGTTGCCGCCCTCCATGTACCGGGAGATGAAGACCCTCCTGAATGAGATGCTGGAGAAGGGAGTCATCAAGGAGAGTTGCAGTCCGTGGGCGGCACCTATCGTACTGGTCAAGAAGAAAGATGGCAGCTGGAGGTTCTGCGTCGACTACAGGAAACTTAACGCCGTGACGCACAAGGACGCCTTCCCCCTACCCAGGATAGAAGAGACGCTCACCAGCCTGACGAAGGCGCAATGGTTCTCCACGTTAGACCTGGCCAGCGGGTATTGGCAAGTAGGAATGGATCCCCGGGACCGGGAGAAGACCGCCTTTACGACCCCGCTGGGCCTGTTCGAGTTTCAACGCATGCCGTTCGGGCTTTGTAATGCGCCCGCGACGTTCCAGAGGCTGATGCAGCAGTGTCTGAGTGGTCAGGTGACAGAATCCTTGCTGGTATATCTTGATGACATTATAGTATATTCACCTGACTTCTCCTCTCATCTACAGCACCTCGAGCTCGTCTTCCAACGCCTGTGGAGACATGGACTGAAGCTGCGGTTAGACAAATGCAAACTTCTGCGGAGGGAAGTGCAATTTCTGGGCCATGTCGTGGACAAAGAGGGAGTGCGGCCCGATCCGGAGAAAGTGGTGGCAGTGCGGGACTGGACACCACCCTCAACGGTCCGCGAGGTCCGCGCGTTTCTAGGTCTAGCGGGTTACTATAGGCGTTTCGTGTCCTCTTTTGCTGCTATAGCACGACCCTTAAACAACTTATTGATAGGAATCCCAAATGACGTAAAATCCCACCAGTGTAAAGTCGAGTGGACTTCGGAGTGCCAGCGGGCGTTTGATGCGTTAAAGAGTGCCCTCACACAAGCCCCGGTGTTAGCGTATGCGGATTATACACAGCCTTTTGTGGTTTACACTGATGCGAGTGGCCGTGGGTTGGGAGCGGTTCTAGCCCAGGTCCAAGACGGTCACGAACGTGTAATAGCTTATGCAAGCCGCAGTCTCCACCCGACCGAGCAGAATGACGCAAATTATAGCTCGTTCAAATTGGAGCTTTTGGCCCTTAAATGGGCCGTGACCGAGAAGTTTAAAGATTATCTCACTGGCGCTCGATTCACAATATTCACGGACAATAACCCTGTTGCGCATCTCCAAACGGCTAGATTGGGAGCTGTGGAACAACGGTGGGCTGCTCAACTTGCGTCGTTTACTTTCGACATCAAGTATCGACCGGGCAAAAACAACGCCAACGCTGATGCCCTATCGCGGTTCCCAGTGCAGCCTGTAGATGTGGCGGCTGTACAATCGACGCCAGCAGCCCGGGAGGATGAGTGGAGAGAGACGCAGGATCGGGATCCAGATGTGCAGGTGGTGAAGAGGTGCGTGGAACGGGGGAGAGCCCCTAATATGGTGGAGAGGAAGAATTGGACTCGGGGAGCGCGGCAACTGTTACGCCAGTGGAACAAACTGATTATACGAAATCATGTGTTATATAGGAAGGTGACCGATCCTTATACCAAAGAACAATACTCACAGATCATTTGTCCAGGTTCACGCAGAGAGGAGGTATGGAGAGGAATCCACACGGCCGCGGCGCATGCTGGGTTGGAGAGGACCTTGGCCCAGCTGCGACGTCGGTTCTATTGGCCAGGCATGGAGGGAGCGGTGCGTCAGTTACAACAGGGTTGTGTCGCCTGCAGCCTGCAGAGGAACAGGTCAGAGCCTCGGGCCCCCTTACAACCCTTTGAAGTCTCATATCCACTAGAAGTAATAGCCATTGATTTCCTCACATTAGGTAGGCCTGCTGATGCGTGGCAAAACATTCTGGTAGCTACTGACTTATTCACCCGTTATAGTTGGGCTATTGCCACCCGAGACCAGACTGCGCACACCACTGTCCGTGCGTTATGGACGCATATTATCCAGCCGTTCGGCTGTCCGGCCCGGTTCCACTCAGATCGAGGCCCCAACTTCGAGTCCGAGTTAATGCACCATTTATGTCAGACTTATGGTATTGCAAAAAGTCGCACCACTCCGTACCACCCGGCTGGGAACGGTGGAGTGGAACGATTTAATCAGACATTACTGAACATGTTGCGATCACTAGACACTGATAAACAAGGAAGATGGAATGAGCACTTACCCGAGTTAGTTCATGCTTATAACAACACGATCCATAGTGCTACGGGTTATGCCCCCGCCTACTTAATGTTTGGCCGACATTTGAGGCGCCCTATAGATGTCCAGTTAGGAGTGCAGTCAGCGCAAGAGCGCATGGGAGTGGGTGGCTGGGTACAGGACCACCAACAGAGAATGGCGACAGCTTATAGGACCGCAGGGGAGAGGATGGGAGAAACGGCCAAGAGGAGAAAGCAGGTTTATGACCGTAGGGCCGGTATTACACCCCTATTACCAGGAGAGAGAGTGTGGATTCGAAATAGGAAGAGAGATGGCCAGGGGAAATTGAGTACGTGGTGGGACCCCGAGCCTTACGCAGTGATGGAACAGGTGGGAGCTACGGGGTTGGTGTACCGAGTCAGACCCGAGAAGGGGGGGCGAGAAAAGACCATACATAGAAATGCGTTGAAAGTGTGTGTAGCCCCCAGGTCGCCCCACGAGGACCCCCCAGCTGTAGTGCAGCCCGAGCAGGTAGAAGCAACAACGCCGCAGTATTATGGGTTTCTCTCCGTCCCGAGAGCACCAGATGAGCCACGGCGCTCGGGAAGAGCAAATATAGGCCAGCCACCCCAGAGGTATGGACATGATTAGGGACAGTTGCAGGGACTGGCAACGGAAAAGTGGGGGGGGATGTGACAGGGTCAAAGCAGGGGGGTGAAACCAAATTGTAACATTTTTTATTGATGATGAAAAACCTGTATTACGCACTTAAAAACATCATTCTCTTAACTATATTTTTGCACTGCATGTTTTATGGTTGACAATGTATTTCCCCCCGGTCCCCGAGCCACTTGACATTGGACTCCCCTATAGGCTGTGTGACATTGGCCTTGTGACAGCGGACGGCCAATGTCCCCAGGTCACGCTGGTGGCAGAGCGAATGAGGGCGGAGTAGGGTGTGGCCCACCTTATTCAAAAGTGAGCGCGAGCCACTTGGACAGCAGAGAGACAGGCATACAGGGCAGTGTGGAAGTGACAGCCAGAAGGGACGGTTGTGCACAGGAGGAGCAGACATACCACGGAGCAGAGGTGGGGAATACAGTGATCGCGGCACGTACCAAGCCACCAGCAGCGGACGGTGAGCAGACGGCGCAGTAGCAGCAGAGACGGGGAGGACAGACAGACGAACCAAGGAACGGAGGAGAGGTCCAGTGGCGATAACGTTGCGCGCTTCACACCCTCAAAGCCAGACGTACAGTCTGGCGGGCGAGTAAGTGTCCTTCTATGCAACGTTACCTTTATAAACCCACGGTCCTAAACCTCATATGTGAAATATACCTGAACAGATGAACTGGTTCTAGTTTCTATGATTGCAGGCAATACGCACGAAGACAAGAAGAGACAGTGATTCCTGGCCTAAACCCCCGCTCCAGTTAAACCCCATATAAGGACATTCCCACCTTTTGCATTGAACCGTGATGAGTATATGACATATAGCAATTGAATTGGCACTTGGCACTTTACTGCTTCAGTAATAGTTGGCACTTTAACGCTAAATTCATTATTTATTTGCTATAGTTTGCACAAGCCCTGTCTGTTTTTAGTGTTTGGTGATTGTCTGTATTCCTGTATTTTAGTTAGTTAGTGGGCGCATTAGGAGGTTGAGGTTTTAGAATTAGTGTTATATTTTGTTTATGCTTTTCAATATTTTATGGCTTATAGACGCCACTGTATTAGCTTAATAAAATAGATTACCTTTTTATACAAACCTGTTTCCGTCCAGCTTTCTCCAAGGGATATGTGTTGAAGTGTTGTTCTCATTTAAAAGTATTGTACTTACCTGGGTAAACTCGAACCTGTGAATAGCCTAAGAAAGAGTGTTACAGAGGACCCTACCTCTTAAATAAAAAGGTGGCGTAGTCTTGCAGTACCTAACAAACAGTATTATTCTCACAGTAATTACGCACCCCGCACTTTACCGTGCAACTGATATTTTATTGTTGTGAGTTTAATGTGTATTGTTATTTATTTATTATTGAGACAAAGTAAAGAGTGTCAGCATTCTAAAAAGAAGTGGCAAGTTACATGTGACAACCTGGCCACCGTCACATATTGATAAATATTTGTACTGTTCGGATTTGTATTATTTGCTGACGGCGATAATGGCTACATCTCAGTGATACATGCTCACTTGCACACAAGTTACACACACCATGCAGAAGAATCCTTTGCAACCAGATCTTTTTTTTTCTCTGAAAACACACACACACACACACACACACACACACACACACACACACACACACACACACACACACACACACACACTTACCAAAATCAAATGGGATAAAAGCAGTGACAATTTCACAAAATGATTATTTGCCCGATTATTTGAACCTAGGTGTTCTGTGTTTCATGATAGGCTACAGTTGCAGTGCTGGTCCAAAACATGAATTGTTTTTTTATTGCTAAATGAATTATATATGGGGTTTTCACGTGCTAACAATATAACACAGATGCCACAAAAACAATAACAAAAATACAATTCAAACAAATAAAACAAACACAGAAAAAAGAAAAACTCCACACTTATACCAATTTTTGAAAATGTCCCCCGAAATAGGGATTCCATGGTTGATGTGGTTATAACTCTCGAGAACAAGAAATGGGGAAATAAGGACATTTAGAGTGATGAGTCTAAAATGTATTTCCCCCAGGTTAGTGAGTCTATTATTAGAGAGAACTTGATCAGAAAGTATTAAGCTGGCTAGTGTTCAGTGAAGTAGCTAGTTTTCCACACTCCAACACAGTAGGTGGCAGCAATGCAACTTTAGGACCAGTGTTGCCATGTCCGCTTATTATAAGCAACTTTGGGGTTCTTTTTCTGTAAAGTCGGTAAAAGCGGGTTGGGTTTTTTGGGGGCTTGTTTCTAAAGTGTAGTTGCTTATTTGGGCTTTTTTGTTTACAAAAAAGAAAGTCATGGACCCTCAAATGTGTATTTGTCCAAATGATTCGTCCCTAACCCTTACCTCCATCTTTAATGTTTTGTGCCAGAGCCCCTACCAGATTTGTGTCCTTAATGTTTCAGAAAATCTTACGAATATTCCACACTTTATTTTAATATGTTTTTTTAAACTAGCAGACTACAAGCTCACAACGCATCGCATCATTGTGTGGCTATTTTCAAATAGTTAAAATACTCATGGTCTAGCTGCTTATTCTGTGCTGGTTTTCCTAGACCTGGTAGCTTGTTTCTCTCGCATAACCTGGCAACGCTAGTCAAGACCGGAAGTATTGTTTTGTTTACATCTAGCTCAGCTTCTTCCTCTACGGTTTCAGTGGCGCGAGAAAACAATGACCACCACGAGCTGTTGTTGTAGGCTTATTACATAGCTTTATTACTATTACATAGCGTTATTAATGACTGTATTTTAACGGAATCAGCACGTGAGCTTCTAAATAGTTAGGAAAGTGTTGTTTATTCGGTGATTATTTTAGTTTAAATGACATCTCAGAGTCATAGAGTAGATCTCACACACCGATGCAGCTGAGAGCGTGCAGCTCACTACAGGAACAGGTATGGATGCTTTTTATTTTCTCAAGCAAGGAGTCAGGACATATGGTAGCCCTGATACTAGCCCCTACGGAACCTCTCCCTCCGCTGTATAGCTCAGAGATGAGGTTCCTCGTTTCTCGGTGCCGTTTGAGCAGGACATTGTCGCACATTTTCCACTTTACATGTTTCTTACCCCTTTCTGCACATCGTATCCAAAAAGTAAAGCATTTCCGCCATTCTCTCAGATGGTTTAAGTTCTAGCGCACCATAAAATATATCCAACGTGTTGAAGAAAGTATTTAATTTGCCTCGGTCTTCAGCCGGTTACATGTTTTTAAGACATTGCGCAAGAGTTGCTCCCGTAG